>NW_015664197.1:73289-77938 GCF_001515625.1 Sinocyclocheilus rhinocerous | reverse complement strand
ATGAAATTAATGATATTCTTTTTAAAATATATGATTATTTAAATAATTATTATGTGTAGGCTACACCCATGATTGTTTGTTTATTATTGAATTATTATTATTACTTATTATTGAACATGCAGATATTTTCATTCTTAGAGGTGTGTAAGTTAAATGAAAATAAATAAATACAAATAAACAGAATGAAGAAAATATTACATCTGTATAATAAAAAAGGTATACCTGAAAGAAAATTACACTTTTTTTTGGCCCATAATATTCAATGGCTGACTGTAGGTGATTTCATATAATAATGTAAATGTAAATGTAAAATCAAAAACATATCTAGTGTATACAACAACAATTAATATGCAGTGGAACACAAAAATTAGGGATGCACCCCATGCCGTTAAAGTGACGTGACATGTGGCCAAGTATGGTGACCCATACTTCATCAGTCGTGGTATTGAAGGTGGGAGAGAGCGCTGTACATTCACCCCCACCCCCCTCCACCCCCTGCCGGTACGAGACTCGAACCCGCAACCTTTGGGTTACGAGTCCGACTCTCTAACCATTATGCCACGACTTCCCACCCACTTTAAGGATGTAGGCCTGTCTTGATAATTTTATTCTACTTTTGTTATTAAAAATAACAGGTACAGTGACCGGGAGGGGACATGTTCAGTTCACATATTAACTCGTGGGAATGTGATAATATGTCGTGGCCACTAAATCATTTTCATTGACTTTCAGTCAAAAGCAGTGAGTGATTTTCTCTTTGTTTTTTGTTGTTGAATTAACATCGGTGACACAGACAGCAGTAGGTAAATTAGGCTGTTGTCCTTTTAAGACCGACTGCACGGATGCAATGTACAGAAACACATCTGGTTTTCACCCATCTGTTTATGTTTATTTAACACAAAACCTACTGTGTTATATGCCCCGACAGGCATTTTGACATAATTTTGCATGTATTTGACCATTCATGCGCAATAAGTCACGAAACAGATCTGAATTCGTGATCACATGCTGTCTGAGAGAGAGTGTGCACGTTTCGCGTGTATGTTAGCGCAAGAGCTCAATAATAAACCTTTCAATGAAAATTCCCATCAAATAAACATTGTGTAGATAACTATAAAGTTTACTCTTGTTTTTGTCCCAGTTCACTGGCCACTTACTGTCATGTATTTTGAGAGAAAAGGGTGCATTTATGTGATGTTAATCTGACAATGGTCATTAAGGTTGTTTAAACGACAAAACAAATTAATTTACACACATTTGACTATCAGAATAGGCTGTATCATATAGTTTATGATATAATAAACACGTTTGTGGATATTTTAAATAAAAAAGGAGAAACAAAATGAAAGCGATACATCTGTCATATAGCGCTATTGTACATGATGTGTCGCTATGGAAGTAATACGATGATACTTAGAGATTATAAAAAAAATTTAATATTGTGTTTTTGTATTATTACCATTGTCCATTGACATAATATTACACACACACACACACACACACACAAATATCAAGCTGTCATTTCATGTACTCTTGGGGGTCCCCTGGTGGCCACGGAGGCCCAAAGCAGTCGTTTAGTTCGCTTATGCCTTGGGCCGGCTCTGACATGAATTATAAATTATTATAAGTATGAAAAAAGTCCAGCGATTTCATGTTATTCGATTTTTAACAAACATTAAATTTGTAGGGCGTTTTGCCCCACAAGTGAGGTAAAATGCCCCCTGTATGATAAAGCATACTTTGAGATGAACCTGGACTGGCTTGTCTTTACCGAGGTCCTCTGGCACATTTGACGGTGACAATGAGTCCTTGCTGAGTGTTTGTCAGTGGCGTAAGCGGGCCTGCACTGTTAATGTCCACACTGCTTATTTGGAGCTCAGACCCAGAGGTAGTAGCAGTTGCTGTGGTTCTTTCTTTTTAATCCCTTTTAGAATGTCCATGGTGAAATTAGTTAATGCAGTATATACAACCTTGAAATTATGGAATGTTCATAGCCTTTCTTGTTTGCTCTCCATAGTGCAAGAAATTTTACTTAATGTTATGCTGCATTCATGCCATGTCGTAATTACCGTAATTCCGAAATGACAACACGTGACGTTTAACTCGGTGCTGTTCACATCCTCGGACTGGGGATTATCTTTTTCTATAGCGACAGTCAACAAAATGAACCAGCTACCGCGTGAAAGAATGTTACTGGCAGCTGTTAAACACATAACATCACATTTGTATGCAACTGCTAAATATTGCAGAACACAGAAAGCGTGTCAGGTAAAAATAATTACTAACCGTTTGTTTGTTATTATTAATGATGGTGATAAATGTTTTATTGCTAACCTAAACACACAACAACAAAATAACAACAGTACGAACACTTACATCATATGTTTTTATATTATAGTACATTATAGTATCTATACTGTATATGTATCTATTTTCCCCTTTTTAGAGCAGTAATAGCTTTCTATGTAAGCACCGCCATTTTTCTCTAGTTCCGCATGAGGTGCAGCGGTCACGTGCCGTAGCTCTCAGAAAACTCCCAGTTCACAAGTTGTATTTACAAGTTCTACGAGGACGTGAACGCTTTTTACAAGTTGTTATCTCGTAATTACGGTAATTACTATATGGCGTGAACGCACCTTTATTAGGATGGGGGAGCACGCTTAATCAAGTGACCAATCAAAATTCAACCTTGCCTAACAGACTGTCCTTAACTAAAATATTGCTATTTTAGCTTATTATTCACTCTAGGAAGACAATACACTTGGCAAATGTGATTTTTAAATAGCACATTTTATAATTAAAATCCCTTTTAACATTAATGGTGATCTGAGGGGGCGGGATAGGCCCCCTGCGGCGCAGGCCCTGGTGTGTGTGTGTGTGTGTGTGTGTGTTGTCTTAGAATAGCTGTATTCTACGGTTTTTGTGCTGGCTACCAAACAATCAAACAAACTCATCCATGTCTTATTAAAACCCCACATTTTAGTGTTTACCACGTTACTGCAGAATATTTGGAAAAGTGATTGTGCCTTTAATCTTTGAAACAACAGGAAGAAACGTAACATAACGATTTCTATTTTAAGCAATGCTGGTGCATCGCGACTGAATAACACAACTACGCACAAACTCTATAAGGAGCTTTCAACATACATTAACGTATTTCAGTAATATATATATATATATACACTAAACAAAATTATAAACGCAACACTTTTGTTTTTGCCCCCATTTTTCATGAGCTGAACTCAAAGATCTAAGACTTTTTCTATGTACAGAAAAGGCCTATTTCTCTCAAATATTGTTCACAAATCTGTCTAAATCTGTGTTAGTGAGCACTTCTCCTTTGCCGAGATAATCCATCCACCTCACAGGTGCGGCATATCAAGATGCTGATTAGACAGAATGATTATTGCACAGGTGTGCCTTAGGCTGGCCACAATAAAAGGCCACTCTAAAATGTGCAGTTTTACAGTATTGGGGGGGGCCCGAAAACCAGTCAGTATCTGGTGTGACCACCATTTGCCTCACGCAGTGCAACACATCTCCTTCGAATAGAGTTGATCAGGTTGTTGATTGTAACCTGTGGAATGTTGGTCCACTCCTCTTCAATGGCTGTGCGAAGTTGCTGGATATTGGCAGGAACTGGAACACGCTGTCGTATACGCCGATCCAGAGCATCCCGAAATACCTTACCGATAAGACAAATAACTCGTATGCTCTCAGGGTGTGCTAGCGATAAGATCACGTGACGTCGGCAGTGTGGTCATTTTTTTTACTTTTGACTGTTTTAAATCACAAAAAGTAAATCAGCCTCCCCCAGATTCTAATGCCCGTCTGGTAAGGCCTTTTATTTATTTAGGGGCACTGTAGGCCTACTTATAATTAAATAAAGTAAAGTAACCAAATAACATAAAGATTGTGTTTCTGATTAAATAAAGCAGTAATTGACGTCATAAAATCACATTGGAATATTGGCGAAAATCCAATATTGTACATCCCTAAGATAGACAGACAGACAGACAGACAGACAGATGGATAGATATGTGTGTGAGTGAGTGTTATGCGTGTTCTAAGTTACATCTCTCATTGTTTCTCTCTGTTCTTCAGGTGTGTTTGTGGATACAGATGAAATACCGTCAGTGTCAGTGATGGAGGGAGATTCTGTCACTCTATACACTGATGTTACTGAACTACAGGAAGATGATGAGATAGAATGGAGGTTTAATGGAATTCTCATTGCTACAGTCAGTCGTGACCCCAATGGTATCTCAGTATGGGTTAATACTGATGGGGCATTAAAAGACAGACTGCAGCTGGAAAATCAGACTGGAGATCTTAAGATAAGAAACATCAGAAACACAGACTCTGGACAGTGGAAAATAAATATCCTCAGCACCAGAGGATCCACATCAAAGACATTCTACATCAGTGGTGAGTAGGGTTGCAAAGGGGTGGAAAATTTCCTGGAAATTTCCGGAAAATTTCCATGGGAACTTCGTCTGGGGAATTTTGGAAATATTCCAAGTTTGAAACTTACCGGGCATGTATGGGAATTTTGGGGAATTTATGGGAATTAATTGGAAATTTGGGGAAATGTATAAAACTGTATCATATACAAACATAAATATAAACATTTTGTTTGATCATAGGCT
>NW_015664197.1:71304-73169 GCF_001515625.1 Sinocyclocheilus rhinocerous | reverse complement strand
GGGGGGGGGGGGGAGGAAACCATTAATTCCCGTTAATTCCCATGGAAAGTTTCCAGTCTTGAAAATTCCTGGAATTCTGCAAGTGAGGGCCTCACCTTTTTTTTTAATTACCACTTTATCACTCTCTGAACAATAAATTTACATTTGAATTCTCCAATTATATTTAATTTATTTTTGTTACAGATGCAAAATGTTACTGGCAAAGTGTATTTTATACACATAATTTCAGTTTAAAATGAGTCATGAGAAATGTTTTTTCTTTTCTTTTTTTTGAGACACTCAGTGGTTGATTCATATTTATTTACATACTTGTGCCAACCAAGTGTTGTATAAACGTAACATCACCCTTGTAGTCATGCAATATCTGCAACAGCTGATTCATTTTGTGATAATATAACATAATGTAATATAATATATGAGCAATATCACACTCATAGCCATGTGATATCGCTCTATATAAGCACAGCTGTGATTCGGCCATAGGTAATCACAGCCACACTGATATAGAGCGATATCACGTGATATTGCATTTGTACAGTTCTATGGCAAAGTGTGTAATAATAGTGTTGTCAAAAGTACTGGGACTTTGGTACCAAGTCAATGTTTTAACATATTTACTTACAGTTAGTAATAGCATTGCAATATTTTTGCAATGGTACCGAAATTGGTACAGAGAACCCTTGGATTTGGTACTATTGGTTCCCACTACTAAAATGTAGGTACAGTGACAACACTATGCTACACTGTTTTATGTTATTTATTATTTGAAGGACAATTGCCACTAATGTTATGTTTTTGTTATGTTAAAAGGATTAAATAAAGAAGTATTGTTTAAGTATTATTGTATTTTATTTTTTTTTCAGTGGTATCGACTTGGGTATTATTGAGTATTGTGTATCAGTTTTAGTGGTATCAGTACTGACTAGATTTTTGGTATTGTTACATCCCTAGAGTGTAAATAAATAAGAAACAACCACAGAGTGTCTTAAAAAACAATTTGATGAAATTGACAAAATGACAGCGCTTCTCAGTGCATTTTTTGGCTGTAACTTACACGCTGTTGTTGAAAGTAGAAATAACTTCCTTGTTTACAACAGCGTTTCAGTCTCTTTCAATATAAAAGTCTTTACTGCTGACTCTCCTCAGGCAAACCTCACTGAGATCAATGTGATTTGTGCCCCCCCCTCAGGCACGTGCAGAGGGGGGGGGGGTTTGGGGGGCTCAAGCCCCTGCCCTTTTTCAAAATTATTCAAAAGTGCCCCTCTCAGACAAATAGCAATGATATTGTAGTCAATAAAACAAAATGCATTTGAATTAATTAACATGACAATGTGTACAAAACGGTATAACTAATCGCTCAAAAGTCTGAAAATTCCTGTTTATTTTTACATATCTGTAAATCTGTCGATCTGAGGCGTTGCTATGGGATGCGTGTGTTTTGCTTGACTGACTGATATTCCACAGTCTGTTCGGAAACCTAGGGTCTCAAATATGGATCTTTCAGTGAGTGGGCCACAGAAGGAAAAAAATAAACCAAACAATATTTTAAAAAAAATTTCATCAATAATCAAAGCTAGTGTGCCGATTTAATTACAAATAAATCCAAATATTATATATTTTAGAATATTACATAATTCATCAATGCCTGTTTGTCATGTATAATACACCAACCAATCATGATCTGGCACAAGTTCAAATTTCATTGGACAATAATGTGAAGTGGAACGGTCATTTTCCGTTCTTATTCATAAATCGGTTGAAAATTGCATGGGACAGACAAGCTTGTTTGTGGAGCGATCTGGAGTTTGTCTCATTTTATAAATCAAATTACATTGCTGAGAAAATGGATGCTAAATGACTACAAA
>NW_015664197.1:63652-66664 GCF_001515625.1 Sinocyclocheilus rhinocerous | reverse complement strand
TGAACCCAACCGCTGGGTCAAAACAACCCAATAGCTGGGTTTGTCCCTTTTTAACCCAGAGCTGGGTTATATTTAACCCAGCATTTTTTAGAGTGTAGGCTCTCAAATATGGATCTTTCAGTGAGTGGGCCACAGAAGGAAAAAAATAAACCAAACAATATTTTAAACTTTTTTTTCATCAATAATCAAAGCTAGTGTGTCGTTTTAATTAAAAATCCATGTATTATATATTTTAGAATATTACATAATTCATCAATGCCTGTTTGTCATGTATAATACACCAACCAATCATGATCTGGCACAAGTTCAAATTTCATTGGACAATAATGTGAAGTGGAACGGTCATTTTCCGTTCTTATTCATAAATCGGTTGAAAATTGCATGGGACAGACAAGCTTGTTTGTGGAGCGATCTGGAGTTTGTCTCATTTTATAAATCAAATTACATTGCTGAGAAAATGGATGCTAAATGACTACAAAAGCACGGCACAAAACCGTGCAGCGCCAAAAGTCGGCAATAATGGTAATCAGTATTTAATTCACTTATATTTATGTATGATACACCGTTACTATTTCATGAAACTGATCTGGATCTGCGGTTTGTCTCATTTTATAAATCAAATTACATCGCTGAGAAAATGGATGCTAAATGACTACAAAAGCACGGCACAAAACCGTGCTGCGCCAAAAGTCGGCAATAATGGTAATCAGTATTCAATTCACTTATATTTATGTATGATACACGTTACTATTTCATGAAACTATCATAGTTAATGAAGCCCAAGTGCCACCTACAGGCCTATTATGTGAAGTGTAGGCTGGCGAAATGGTGACATGAAAGGACTTTATTATCTTTTATTTATTACCATTTTGATAATTATGCAGCATTATGAAAGTGTCTTGTGCTCATCAAGCCTGCATTTATTTGATCAAAAATACAGAAAAACTATAATATTGTGAAATATTATTACAATTTAAAAGAATGTTTATCTATTTTAAAGGGGTCATATGATACGATTTCAATTTTTCCTTTCTCTTTGGAGTGTTACAAGCTGCAGTCTTCAGTGCATGATCCTTCAGAAATCATTCTAATATGCTGATTTATTATCAATGTTGGAAACAGTTGTGCTGCTTAATTTTATTTATTCATTTATTATTATTATTATCTTTTTTTTTTTTGGAACCCGTGATACTTTTTTTAGGGTTCATTGATATAAAAAATAAAAAGAACAGTATTTATTCAAAATAGGGATGTTTTCTAACAATATCAATCTTTATCACTGTTTCTATAAATTTAGCAAATCTTTACTGAATGAAAACTATTTCTTTCAAAAAAATATATAAAAAAATTGATAAGGCTTGATGACCATAAGTGACTTCTTGCAAAAATATAAAATAGTAATGCATCCAAACTTTTGACCTAGAATTATTATTTTTTTTTTTTACATTGCCCCCATTTTACATTTGAGCCCCTGCCCCTGAGGAACTCTCTGCATGTCCCTGCCACATTCTCACCTAAAATCTACATTCTGTTACACAACAACAGTAGTATTTGTACAATTATAGTGGATTCGGGTGTCCGCTGTGATAAATGCTTCAAAGAGTGAATTTTAGCCAAGCAGATTTGAGGACCAAAAGTAACAGTTGTATAATTGCAAATAATCTTGTAAATAATCGTATTATCTGACCAAAAAAAAAAAAACTTACAAATAGGCAGTTTTTAATTTAATACACTCACTTCTTATTATAAGGAAAAATAATGTGTTTCAGATTTATTTGAAATTCTCTGGTAAAATGATCACATCAATACAATTGACAGTTGGACTTTACTTCTTAAAAAGAGTAAACAAGTGTTTAAAATTATTTTCTTTGATTGGCTAACAGTTGATCAGTGAATGAAATCCTCCAAAACAGCTGTGAGACCATTTGTATTCTGTGTGTTGGAATGAAATTAGACATTGATAGTGAAAAATTCAATATTGTATGGCCTACACATAACTAAGAATGTCAGTATTATATTGTCTCTGTACAGCACTCTGCACAGTGACAATAAAGTTGAACCTAATCTATGAGGGGAAAAAGCAGATTTCAAATAATCATTCAACAGTTGTTCAAAATTGATATATTGAGTATATCGATATATCGAGTTAAAGTTTCTTAATGAGACACAGCGGCTCAGACAAAGAGGCTACAGGAGTCCAAATTGTAGGACTTCTCGTGCAGTTTGTGTCAACAAAAATGTTAATTATTGTAACGTAATTATAAAACAAGGAAACAGTCCAAGGATCAAAGCACGAAGGCAAGGAAACTGGAAACAGGGAAACTTGGAAACACAGAAGAGCTAATCAACATTCAATCATTAGAGCTATAGGAGAGTGTGTGTGTCATTCTTATAGTGTGTGACTGATGAGGTGATGAGAGACAGGTGACTGCAATTGGTGAGTGCTGATGGCAAAGGATTATGGGAAATGGAGTCCGGGGTAAAGTGGCAAGAGTCTGGAATGGAGCTAGAAATCGTGACAATTATAAAAAGTAAAAAAATATTTTATGCAAAATGCCAAACTTTTATCTATAAAAAAATCCCTATATATTCTCTTCAATGCATGTTTAAAGGGGTCATCGGATGCAAAATTCACTTTTCAAGTTGTTTGAACATAAATGTGTGTTGGAAGTGTGTGTTCACATCCTGCCTAAAATTATAAAAAGCCTCCCAGTGGTTTTTTTTTTTTTTTTAATCCCTATTTTAAAATCCCCTTTCTCAAATCAGGCTGTTCTGAGACTCCTGTCAGAATGACGTAGTTCTGTACAGGCCCCTCCCACGATAGTTGATTGACAAGGCCGTCTTACCTTCGACCCGCCCTGAGTGAGCTTGTCAGTCTTTGTGTCGACTCCGGTGCAGGGGAAGACAAGATGTCTCCTAAGCGATTGAGGTGTTTTGTTGTTGGATGTAATAATGAATATAGCAGTCGTCATTTACTCCCAACATCTGAGCCGCTGAAGACGCAGAGGATTA
>NW_015664197.1:53967-60156 GCF_001515625.1 Sinocyclocheilus rhinocerous | reverse complement strand
GTTGTTTGAACATAAATGTGTGTTGGAAGTGTGTGTACACATCCATCCTATAATTATAAAAATCCACCCAGTGTTTTTTTTTTTTTTTTAATCCCTATTTTAAAATCCCCTTTCTCAAATCAGGCTGTTCTGAGACTCCTGTCAGAATGACGTAGTTCTGTACAGGCCCCTCCCACGATAGTTGATTGACAAGGCCGTCTTACCTTCGACCCGCCCTGAGTGAGCTTGTCAGTCTTTGTGTCGACTCCGGTGCAGGGGAAGACAAGATGTCTCCTAAGCGATTGAGGTGTTTTGTTGTTGGATGTAATAATGAATATAGCAGTCGTCATTTACTCCCAACATCTGAGCCGCTGAAGACGCAGAGGATTAACGTTACTTTCGCTTTGAAGTGAATGCGCCGATCCCCGATCTGCCTAAATGAGTCTATGTTTGTGTAACCCTGGGTTAAGTTATTATTAATATTAGCATTTATTTACATTTATTTATTTACTTAATTTTTCCCCGTGTGACAGAAGTGTTTCTATATTTTTTATATCTAAAAAATGTACCTGTTCAGAAATGTCTGTGTCAAGAAGTTGTGTTTGATTTAATGTTATTGGTTGAAAAGTGACTTAATCCCGCCTAATGTCAAGTAGGGCAACTGTGATTGGCCACCGAGGATGTCAGTCGGGGGTGTGGGGGAGGAGTGAAAAAAAGAAGTGCGTAGATGATGTTGTCGGTATGATAACAGAAAATGCATGACTTCATTTTGTGATAAACATAGTCAGAACTGTATCGTTTAAGTGTTAACTAGCATATTATTCTATTGTGAAGTCAACACGACGTCACAAAGAAGTCAACGCGACGCGATTCGGAAGAAATGCGGGTTTTATGCTTGATCGACATTACAGTAAACGGGACTAACGTGAATCGCTGGTGAGAAACTTAAATCAAGTTTATCATTTAAATCAGCGACTGTAAGAGAGCTAGAGGTGATCAGAGTGATTGCCACAGACTGTTGTTGCATCGACTGTGAAGTGCATTGAGGAAATCCAGATAGCGCTCCTAATCGCCGAGTGGTTAGGGGTTCCTCTGGCATCGCGGGAGTGTCACGGAGTTTGCCGACCGATCACCGCCTCACGTGGACTGATCTGACGGGTGACGGGATCCTTGAACTCTTTCAAGTTCATTCAGGTGCATTTTGTTTGTTTTATTTGTGCTCTTCGAGAGCGAAGCGGCCATTTTAGGTTTCACTTGGCCTCAACGCACACCAGCGACGTTTCAGGCCTGCTACGGGTGTGTGTGTGTAAGTGAGTGAGTGAGTGTGGTGGGCCCACATTAAGCTGTTTTTCTAATTTTGAATCATATAGTGGTTCAATACTCTGACTCATTGAAAGTATGTCAGTAAAGGGTTACATTGGTATTTCTAACTAAAGCTAAAGTTTGTTTACTTACTGTATTTATATTTTAAGTTTCCCAAAGGACACTGATATATTGGTTTACACTGATTGGTGATAAATTTATACTTCTGAAGGGAAAGAACTGAGGTTTAATTTAGAAGAGTGATTCAGTGAAAAACTCTTATTTTGATATTTGTGTAAAAGTTTAACCCTTGAAGTGTGTTGTTGTCCAACAGGGGAAAAAAGTCAAAGCAAGCACTGTATTTGAAGATAAAAGCTTATTTTTAAGTTGAGAGAACAGATTTTGATTCATCTTTGATTCCTTTTGTCTATTTTCTTTTAAATAAATTCATTGTATATTTCTGCTACATAGCGTGTCATTTTAAAAAGAACTGATACGTAGATATATTTTTGGAAAGCAATTTACAGAGGTCAGCGTTGCACTTTGTAAGAAGTAGTATAAAAAAGCAGGGTCACATTTTGATTTTAAGTAAAATCACGTCGAGAGACACAATTAAACGAATCTGGGTTCTAGCGTCAACAATTCCAAAGTGTAGATACACCTAGGACTGAAGGGGGCGCTACATTTGCGCAAATCATTCGTGATCGAGCTTCACCTATAGAAGAAGTGAGTATAAGGGTTTTTTTATGAATCTTTGCAAATCCCAGTCTGCTCGTCACCGCAAGGAAGAGAGGGGCGGGGTCAGCAGAGCTCATTAGCATTTAAAGCAACATGGACTAGAACAGAGCTGATTTTGACAGGTTTAAAAAGGTGTTTTTTACACTACCATTGAGAAATTTTAACCAAAGTATGTTATAGACTTTTAATTAAGACCCTAAAGAATCATATCAGCTTGTGCAAAATGGGCATCCGATGACCCCTTTAAGCAATAGTTTCTAGGTTGTACATTATGATAGTTAGTATACCTATTCACTATATTTCAGTTCAGTTTATAAGCTTGTTACATCTAAATTTTTCAATGGAATGTTTGTGAATTTAATTTTGATAATTGTGGCAACAGTCTGTTAACATTGGGAAAGTATTAGTTTAACAAACAGTGTTGTTGGCACATTTAAATATTTTACAGTTTAGCAATTACAGTATAGCAATTGTATATGCCTCACTGTCTAGTTAAAAAACATTGAATACATTAAATGTATACTGTAGAGAGTTGCATGATGTTTATTATGCAAGACTCAATGATCTCTGTTAAATCTGTTTAGTGACAGTGTTTTAAAAGTGATGACTGACAGAGAAACTGTTTGTGTTTGTTCTCCAGTTGTGCCTGTAGGTGAAGTGAAGTCAGTGTCAGTGCTGGAGGGAGATTCTGTCACTCTCAACAGTAATATTAATGAAATACAGAGATATGATGTGATACGATGGAGGTTTGAACATCAAAACCATCCTGTAGCTGAAATCAATAGAAAGGCTGGAATCTTCAACACATATGATGGTGCTGATAGGAGATTCAGAGACAGACTACAGCTGGACTGTTTTACTGGATCTCTGACCATCAGGAACATTGGAACCAGACACTCTGGACTTTATGAAGTTGACATCAGCAGTACCGACATCAAACACACCATACACAAGTCATTCAATGTGACTGTCAGCGGTGAGTCCATCAATGTAATAAGGAATTTAATTAGATAAGCACTGTGTGAAGAGTTTAGATGGAAATAAACATGTATGCATTAAATTAACTGTTCAAGTCTAAGAAACTATCTTTGTGGTGTTGTTAGTTAAGTAAAAATTTAGTAAAGTTTAGTAAAAAAAAAGAAAAAAAGATTTTGATTTCAAAATGAGCTACTAATATTATTAAGGACAATTGTCACACTCACCATATGATTTTATGATGTAGTGACACTACAGCTGAACATGAAACATTAAAGGTGGTTTGGCGCTTTCTACTGCTGTCTGTCACTGTAGATGCTTCTCATGCTACTCACATTTCTAATGGACGTTCCTGGATTCAACACTAATGATTTTTTATTTTTTTTTACATGTTGTTAGTGGATCATGGTGGTTTTATAGTTTGTGCTGATGTAGAAAGTGTTCTGTTCAGTGTCTGTATGACAGATGCTTAATTTCCCTGTTCATTATTCACTGTTGCGTTCAGTTTCATAATGAGCTCAAATGTTCACCTGAATTTGATCAGTTGATCTGATGCACACATTTCTTTTCTTCTCTTTGTCAATCCTTTGAAGGACATGTTGTGTTAGACTGGAAATGTGCCCTTTGTGACCAGTAAAGTGTTGCTGTAAATTTTTACTTTAATTAAAACAACTGAGAGTTAAATGAGCTTTAATAGACTTCCTGAGATTTGTCAAGTGAGAAGTGTTAAAAATCTTTCTGTATGTATTTAATTCATGTCTGAGTAGCTTTTCCTTACTCACTACTTTGCGTGTTTGTTGTTGTGACAGATGCAGTGAAGTCACTGTCAGTGAAAGAGAGAGAATATGTTACTCTACAGGCTGTAACTGAAATACAGAGCAATGATCATATACTGTGGCTGTTTGGAGACACTGTCCTAGCTGAAATCCATAAAGCAGACCAGCGATTCTCCACATCTGATGGTCCTGATGAGAGATTCAGAGGCAGACTGAAGCTGAACAATCAGACTGGATCTCTGATCATCACAAACACCAGAACCACAGACTCTGGACTTTATGAACTGAAGATCAGCAGCAGCAGATACACCATAAACAGGAGATTCATTGTTACTGTCACTGGTGAGTAGATCAAATCTGTCATTGTAAAATTGATCTGATTTAAATCACAGCTCTAAGAACAATTCTAAAGTTACTCTTCATTTGAATAGTTAAACATAACATTTGTATCAAACTATTTTAGTTTCTTGGTGTCTCAGAGAGGTTTGGTGAAAAATACTGCAAAAAAATCCATCCATTTATGATCCAAACTGCTTACCTCTAGTGGGGATGCTGGAATCTATCAAAGCTTAATGACGTTTGAGCACCTATTAGATGAGGTTAACGGTGGCTGATCAGAAAGAAACTCACAGGTCCTGTTTGACTCACGGTCCTAAAGGTCTGCGAGAAATTTAAAAGTAGACACTTAAAAATATGGGCATAATCCAGTGTACACAAAAGCCTATGGGGCAGTCGTGGCCTAATGGTTAGAGAGTCGGACTTGTAACCCGAAGGTTGCAGGTTTGAGTCTCAGGTCTGGCAGGGATTGTAGGTGGGGGGAGTGAATAACCAGCGCTCTCTCCACCCTCAATACCACGACTGAGGTGAGACCCTTGAGCAAGGCACCGAATCCCCAACTGCTCCCTGGGTGTGTGTTCATGGTGTGTGTGTCCACTGCTGTGTGTGTGCACTTGGATGGGTTAAATGCAGAGCACAAATTCTGAGTATGTGTCGTGTGGCCAAGGCAAATACTTGGCCACACATCACATCCTGTCCTTTTCCTATAAATCTTATAGAAAACTCAAAACAAAATAAGGTAAGAAAATTAGTCATATGACTCTAAACAAGCATGTTAAATTTTATGGAGATCTGGCAAAAGTTGGCGTTATAACAGTTAGAAAGGTTAAAAATACTGTATTTCTATGCTAAAGTCCCTGAAATTGCAATAATAACCACTAGATGATCACTCATTGGCTCAATCAACTCACGAATATAGTACTTTTCAGATCCAGATCAGATTTTTTCTTTTGGATTTACATTTAGATGTTATAAGTTCACTATTATTATATTTAAAATCACATTTAGTCAAAGTTTACCATTTCATTTAAATTGAGGTATCAGTTTTGACAGTTATGCCACATCATGATTGCAGTGAAACCTGAAAATGGTCTTATAAAAAGGCTTATTTCAAATATCTACATTTACAACAAAATGTGTGTGCATGTGTGTGGAAGTATGCTTAGTGTCAATAAGGGTGTATTTATATGTTGTCAGTGACAGAGTACAAGCATGTGTGTCTAACATAACTCTGTATTTTCAGCTTCAGAACCTTATCAGAATATTATTATAAGGATACAACAAGCACTGTAACATGATTTATATGCAGAGGGACATTCTTAATAAATCATACTATGTACAGACAAGCAGATGTGTCACACGTTAAGCGTTTTCCTTATAACGTTTTCTATGGAAGGATTAATTAAATGAGTTGCGTTCTAATTCTGGGCTCATCTGCTTGTCTGTACAGTGATTTTGCCAAGTCAGGCATGTTCCTGAATCAACATCTTTTGTTGTTCCTGGAACAACATTAATGTCCAACAACATTCCTTCAAAAACAGCCAGAAACCTTGGAGTTATGATTGATGATCAGCTGACTTTCTCAGACCACATTGCTAAAACTAAAATCCTGCAGATGTGCTTTATTCAGCATCAAGAAGATCAGGCCCTTTCTTTCGGAACATGCTTCACAACTCCTTGTTCAAGTTCTTGTTCTGTCCAGGCTGTTGCAATGCTCTCTTGGCAGGTCTTCCAGCCAGCTCTATCAAACCTTTACAATTAATCCAGAACGCGGCAGCAAGATAAATTTTTAATGAGCCAAAAAGAATGCACGTCACACCTCTGTTTATCAATTTGCACTGGCTACCAATAGCTGCTCGCATAAAATTCAAGGCATTAATGTTTGCCTACAAAACCACCGCTCTGCTCCCCCTAAATTCATTACTTCAGACTTATGTGCCCTAGAAGCTTGCATTCTGCAAGTGAAAGGCGCATTATTGTGCCATCGCAAAGAGGCACAAAATCACTTTCACAGACTTTTAAATTAAATATTCCCTCCTGGTGGAATGACCTGCCCAAATCAATCCCAGCAGCTGAGTCCTTA
>NW_015664197.1:40098-47784 GCF_001515625.1 Sinocyclocheilus rhinocerous | reverse complement strand
CATCTCAGCTTGTCTAACAGACATTTCTTGCTGGATGAAGGACCATCACCTTCAACTCAACATGACGGAGACAGAACTGCTTGTGGTTCCATCAAACCCATCGTTTCATCACAATTTCACCATCCAGTTAAGCACATCAACCATAACTCCTTCAAAAACTCCCGGTCCTGCAGATTTGCTTTATTCAACATCAAGAAGATCAGGCCCTTTCTTTCGGAACATGCTTCACAACTCCTTGTTCAAGTTCTTGTTCTGTCCAGGCTGAACTATTGCAATGCTCTCTTGGCAGGTCTTCCAACCAATTCTATCAAACCTTTACAATTAATCCAGAATGCGGCAGCAAGATTAATTTTTAATGAGCCGAATCAATTTGCACTACCAGTAGCTGCTCGTATAAAATTCAAGGCATTAATGTTTGCCTACAAAACCACCACTGGCTCTTCACCCCTTTACCTAAATTCATTACTTCACACTTATGTGCCTCTAGAAATTTGCGTTCTGCAAGTGAACATCGCTTTATTGTTCATCCCAAAGAGGCACAAAATCACTTTCACTGACTTTTACAGTAACTGTTCCCTCCCGGTGGAATGACCTGCCCAACTAAATCCGAGCAGCTGAGTCCTTAGCCATCTTCAAGAATCGGCTAAAAACACATCTCTTCCATCTTTATTTGACCCTCTAACTCTAGCACTCTCTATTCTAATTCTATTCTTAAAAAAAAATAAAATAAAATAAATAAATAACTACCTCTAGCTTTCTAATCTTTTTGTATTCTATCTGTTTTCTTTCCTTTATTATACAATTAACAAAAGCAAAAAAGGCCTCTAACACTAGCTTGCTCTATTCTTTTTCTATTCTATCTGTTTTCTTTTTATTTATTATATAGTTAAAAAAACTTTGCTACATGTACTACATTAAGCTAACTGAGACTTGTTATAGCACTTGTATATCATTGCTTTCTTGTTGATTTTCATTGCTTCCATTGTCCTCATTTGTAAATCGCTTTGGATAAAAGTGTCTGCTAAATGACTAAATGTAAATATGTCCAAAAACATAGGCCTAACTCTATCCCTACCCCTAAACCTAACCCTACCCATAATTTATCCCAAAAATCAGAGGGAAATGATAGATGAATAACATGGGTGCAGAAGCACTTAAGCCTTGTTATGCCTAAAACAGATATTTCCTGTAAATGTATCTCTCAATTCTGATTGGTTGATTAGGATCTTGTTCCTGGATCAACAAGGACGTTGTTCCAGGAACATGTTGTACTCGGTAAAATCACGTTCACCTTGTATGTACATAGTAGGTATGCTTGATTAAAAATGTGTTTACTGAGTTTGGTCTTTTAAAAACACTGTCTTAACGCATTAAGCCACCTTAAGCGTTTTCCTTATAACGTTTTCTATGGCATGATAACACTTAATGCATAATTAAATGTGCTGTGTTCTTATTCTGGGCTCACATGCTTTGTCTGTACATAGTATGATTTATTTATAATGTGTTTACTGACTTTGGTCTTTTAAAAACTGTCGTAATGAATTAAGCCACGTTAAATGTCCATATGCAGATGTTGCACTGTGAACAGCTAATTATTAAGATATACATCACTCTGACAGAGTTAAATGTCTTTTTGACTCTTTGTATTTGCCATGTTTGTTTCAATTTAATTTAGGTTATTAGATTAATGCCAATCCATTTAGTTTATTTAGAATTTTTATATTATTAAAACATAGCTATTACAAACATTTTCCATAATAATAATAATTAAAAAAAAAACATTAAAATTATATTAAGGCTTTACCTCACTAATAACGCCTCAGTCAGGTCAAATAAATGTATAAATGTTTCATTAGTTGCTTTTCACACCGTCTGATACAAAACAATATCAGTTTCAAAATATTTCAAAGGAAAAAAGTCTCTCTCCTGAGAGAGAAAGAGAGAGTGCACGAGCGCTCTTGTAATGGTATCGATAACGGGGTATTTCTTTAGCCATTATAGTACATCGATCTAGGGATTTCACACAAAAACCACATGCGCGTTAAACGTCCACTACGTAATGGATCTGATCCAGTACGTCATCACACTACAGGCTGCAGCGAGGACCTCTTGGGAATCATTCAGGCGTTTCGTAGACAGAACAGGTATTTCAACAATGTGTACAGTACTGTAATACTGTATGATTACTGTAATGCTTTATATTACAGTAGTCCACTTGCATTTTACATTATACAGTAAATATGCTTTTATAGATACATACTGTAACACACACAAAAGTAACCTATACATATATACAGTCTGTGACTGTCTCTCTTTATCACTGCAGTATCAGATCTTCACTCAGGTTATATAGCACTGATGTTTATAGTGTGTGTTATAGATCAGACACACATTCACACTAATGACTCTTTCAGATTCAGGTCTGTCTCCAGCTGCTGTAGCAGGGATTGTTGTTGGTGTTATTCTGGTGGCTGCAGCTGTAGCTGCTCTTGTGATTAACCATCGCCGCAAGATCTCTGAACTAGAAGGACAAAGTAGTAAGTATCACACATAGTTTATATAATATGAAAAAAAAAACGTATTAAGATAATAACAGATAAAGGGCAGATACAGATCTACTG
Organism: Sinocyclocheilus rhinocerous; assembly: GCF_001515625.1. Lineage (NCBI taxonomy): Eukaryota > Metazoa > Chordata > Actinopteri > Cypriniformes > Cyprinidae > Sinocyclocheilus > Sinocyclocheilus rhinocerous. The sequence continues at coordinate 45,163 of NW_015664197.1, read as the reverse complement.
TGAGCTGTGTCTCTGTGTGTCTGTAGAAAACTCAAACTTAACACAAGTTCTGCAGATATTATTATGTTTGATCTCAAATGCTTTCTCAGCATGTTTGTGTTTATAGGAGTGTGATGTGCCTTTATAGTAATGATGGTATTAAAGCAGAGGTGTCCAAACTCAGTCCTGGAGTGCCGGTGTCCTGCAAAGTTTAGCTCCAACTTGCCTCAACACACCTGCCTAAAAGTTTATAGTATGCCTACTAAGATCTTGATTAGCTGGTTGAGGTGTGTTTAATTGCAGTTGGTGCTAAACTCTGCAGGACACTGGCACCTCCAGGACCAAGTTTGGACACCACTGTATTAAAGATATTCAATATTGAACAGCATTACTGTAAAACTGTTAATCTCTAAACAGCATTACAAAAGAAGCTCAGAAGTATTAGAGACAGCACTGACCTTGTGCTTTGTAAAACTGAAAAACAAGCTGTGTGCCATTCTGAACATACTCTGACATAGAGAAGTCATAGTTTACTCAAAGCTAACCTAAAAAGAAACTTAGACATTAAACCAATAATAAATATTATTAAAGAAAGATAAATAGTAAAATTACTGTATAGTTATAAATACAACATGAATTATCTGCTGGATCTGCAACATAAACATGGATGTACACTGTGCAAGAACAGCACAAGGATTGATTTGTAATTTGATAATGTGACTGGTTGGTCTACTAAGAATACAAAGAAACATACATTGCAGCGTGAGGACAGACTAATATTACTGGAAAACACTTTCTCCATCTCGTAATATCTGATTTAATCAGATTGACTGAGCACACAGGTGTTTTTATTAGTCCTTCTGTTTACGGTACCAGGTTAAAGTGAGTGCTTTTGAGTATGAAATAGTGTCTGTTTTCAAAGGTTGTGACATCAAATCTGAGTTTAATTTGAGACACGTAGTAACAACTAAATCGACAAGCAGAACTACTGTATATATTCTATAATATAACCTATAAACAGTAACTATAGGTTCTTGAGTGCCTGTGAAAATGAAAGATTTACAATAAATTAAAATCTGTTTGCTTTCAGAAAGTCTTCAGTACCTCTTCTCAAGAGCAATACATGTTGTAAGATGTGTATAATTTGGATTCATTCCTGTTGTTCATTCACACATCATGATAACATTAACATCATTAATACAAATATAAAGACAGAGTTGACCTTGTCTTCATCTCTTCTTGATGTAATGATTTTTCTGACTGAACTCTGTACAACACAGTTGTTAATGTATTGGTAAAATATAAGAGTAAATTTAGCAATTAACCAAAAGCTTCATTCTTTAAACAAATAGTTTAGCTACAGCAGGAGCTCTTACTCTGTGTTCCTAACCCTCAGCATTTAATGCTTGTTACTGTGGCTTCATTAATTCATTTATAAAGCAATATTACAATGCTGCATCAATGTTGTATGATGAGTTCAGACTGTTTGTTTTTCTCTTTTTCCCCCCCTAGTTTCTATCATCGATGAGGAAGATCTTCAGAAGGATGATCTGCCTTTGATTAATGATTAAGTGATTAAATTGTTCAAACCCACTGAAACAGAGCAGCAGTAGTTTATAGTCACTTATAGTCACTATAACAATATACACATGAAGAGTGTTTAAAGGTGATCCATTTGAGCTTTTGTAATATGAAACTAATGAGTAAAGACTTTAGATGTTTTGACATAAATAGAGAAGTTGATGTAACAGTTTGCTGTTTGCACTGATGCTGATATTGCACTGATCATATTAAGCTCTTTTTGAGCCAGTTTGACCAATTTACTATAAACGCAAGATGTTACACTAAAATGGCTTGATTGTTGTTACACCTGCAAAATTTAGCAGGACTAAACTCAGGTTAATTCATATATTTTATTCTTGTTTGTTTTTATTTGATACTCTTGCACTGTTACATTGCACGTATTTGTGTTTTAAGTGTTCATGCTTTGATATTTTGTAGATGACTTTTGTTAAAAAAAAAAAAAAACTTTGTATAATATAATATTTTCAAATACTGTCTGTCCCCTGAGTCCTTCAGCTTTTGCTCGTTTATAAACCAGCTATAACAGGAAACACATCACAGTGTTTTTAGTTTACATTTTCAGTGTTATAAAAATAAAGTTTTGTGTGTGAGATTAAAAGTCTGTTGTGTGTTTGGTAATATATTCAATTGAATTCAGTATATGAGTCTGAGAGACTTTTCACTGATGTGTAGAGTTAAAACTCTTTGATTATTTCAGTCTTCACATCAGTTCAATATAGAAAAGCATGTTTACACATCCCATGTTTTCATGAGTTGTACTGAACAGATCAAATATTTTATTGTGATCAAATGTGGATATAAATATCAGTCTAAAGCTTTAGACTAGGAAGCCTAAAAGCAGGATTTATGTAAATGCAAATTTAATTTAATTTGAAACAGTAATACAGTATAAAACACAGATGTGACTAATGTCTAATCCAATGATGCTTTAAAAACTGGCATAAAAAAGTAAAATGGTCCTGATGCTGAATTGTAAAATGGGGGATTTTCAAATCTGGATAATTCTAAAATGGAGTCACATTAGAATTTAATTGAAATTAAATTACTTTGCACTAAAAAGTGGGTGAACTTTACATTGTTCAGTGCTTGGTTGCTGGGTCTTGACACTCCTGTCTAGATTGGTTATAGTGCCATGATCCAAACATCCAGTCTTTGTGACTTTTGGCTATCTTAACCCACTTGCTCTTCCTTGTTACCCTCCTTATTTCCTTTCCTATTTATTTTCCACATGTGATCTGTCTTGTGCTTGTCCGTCATCGTTTTTGACTGGTGTGGAAGTCCTTTTACAAGAGTCCTGGCCTGCCATTGTGCCTGTCCTATGTCTGAACTGGAGATTTTTGTTGTGTCCTGTTTATTTCTGCCTTAATAGCTCCGGTTTCCTCCCACAGCCCAAAGACATGCAGGTTAAGTTAACTGAACATTCTAAATTAATACCTGGACGTGTGTGTAAAGACAATGGATCGACTTGTGTATGGATTAATTGGTTCTCGCCATGAATAGCCATAGATGCTGGATTGGCGTTAAGAAAGAAATAAACAAACAAACAATCTGCCTTACAATAAATCCTGTTGCTCACTCTGCATCAGTCTTTCTCACCTATTATAATGTTTTTTATGCTTCTCTTTCTCTCTGAAGAGTTTCACATTATGAATTAGTAAGTTTTTAGACACACACAAAGCAGATCCATCCAATAATGGACACAAACTCCAATGCTAAGCTGTTTATCCACCCATCACACCACATTTCTGTACTGATGTAGCCTCAATAAACAGTAGCAGTAGACTCTGACCTTAACTGTATGAACACAATCGCAAGAATGTGTGTAAATAACGGCAGAATTAAATCTTGGGGGTGAGCTATCCTTTAAAATGATGTATTCTGGTATAACGACTTGCAAATGGCGTTCATGCGCCATTGCACTGAATCAAGTGCACTGCGTTACATTTCGTGTGTGTGTGTGTGTGTGTACGAAGTTTCTTTTGGGCTGGAAATCGTCCATCCAATCTGGCAACACTGCAGGCTCATCCGGGTAACAGCAGTCGGCGCTGTGAACAAAGGCGAAAGACAAAGTTAAACAAACAGACGAAATAACAAATGAAGTGATTTTCGATGCAATTCAAACTCTAATTAAGAGATTTGACGAGCAAGATCAGCGGCTGAAAATAATTGAAAAGACAATGGAGGAAAATGCACACACAGTTAAAGAGAATAAAGAAGACATTGGCGAACTGAAAAAGGAAGTAGCAGACTTGAGGAAAGAGAACATCTCACTGAGACAGCAGTGTTTGGAGCATGCCAGATACAAAAGAAGATGGGATCTCAGACTGATCGGTCTTCCAGAAAAGGAAGAAGACACAAGAGAAACGGTGATCGGAATTCTTACCCGGGTGATTCCGTGGTCAGTGGAGAAGCTCTGGCAGTTGGTAGATACCGTGCATCGGTTAGGAAAAAGAAACTACGCTGCTACTAATAAGTTACCCAGGCCAGTGATCATTCAGTTTGCAATGCGGACTGTGAGAGATGAAGTGTGGAAAAAATCAAGAGAGGCAAGAGTGTGTAAAGAAATGAACATCCAATTCAAAGAAGACTTTTCAAAGGAAGATCGCGAAGCTCGTGCTAAGTTGTGGCCAAAAGTGCAAGAAGCCAAAAAAAACGGGAAGAGAGCCTTCCTAAAAGAAGGTTATGCACTTATTGATGGACTCAGAGCTGACACGTAACTGATGATCACAAGGTAACACCCAGCAAGCAATTTTGCGTTTAAAAGACGTCTATTAGACGTCTAAATATAGCCTAGACGTCTAGGCTAAAACAAGGCTAAATTTGGGCTGTCAGTGAAAATCTAATAGACGTCTAATCATAGCCCATTTATAGACTAGTCATCAATTAGACTGCTATTAAACAACTACATATACAGGTGCATCTCAATAAATTAGAATGTCGTTGAAAAGTTCATTTATTTCAGTAATTCAACTCAAATTGTGAAACTCGTGTATTAAATAAATTCAATGCACACAGACTGAAGTAGTTTAAGTCTTTGGTTCTTTTAATTGTGATGATTTTGGCTCACATTTAACAAAAACCCACCAATTCACTATCTCAACAAATTAGAATACTTCATAAGAACTTCATACTTCAATAAAAAAAACATTTTTAGTGAATAGTTGGCCTTCTGGAAAGTATGTTCATCTACTGTACATGTACTCAATACTTGGAGGGGGTTCCTTTTGCTTTAATTACTGCCTCAATTCCGCGTGGCATGGAGGTGATCAGTTTGTGGCACTGCCATGATATATATATATATATATATATATATATATATATATAGAGAGAGAGAGAGAATGCTTTAAATGACTATTTTAAAACAAAATAATTCAAATCGAAAACACAAACTCTTTCATTATGTAATCGGTAAAGATGCATTTCTCTCTAAAGGCACGTCCAATGAGGATGGCTAGTCAACATTGACTCAGAAAACATTAGTTTATTAACAAATAATTCAAAT
>NW_015664197.1:32244-38095 GCF_001515625.1 Sinocyclocheilus rhinocerous | reverse complement strand
AAGCTAAAGCGCGCTTTGCAGGACATGGAGGCGCCAGCGCGATCACTTGCATTTTATTTTTAATAACAGCGAAAACTTAAAAATATGCCATAATGTTTGCTCATAAAGGTAAGAGTATACATCATTCGGAACTGCAAAGGGTCTACTTGTATTTGTGTGCACTCACAATATCAACAAAACCTTGTGCTTTTGTAAAATAAGGAAAACAAACAGGATGCGCTTTCTGTCCTCTTGGTCTTGCGCAGGAGTGCTTCACCGACATGATATATATATATATATATATATATATATATATATAGAGAGAGAGAGAGAATGCTTTAAATGACTATTTTAAAACAAAATAATTCAAATCGAAAACACAAACTCTTTCATTATGTAATCCGTAAAGATGCATTTCTCTCTAAAGGCACGTCCAATGAGGATGGCTAGTCAGGTTCGTCAAATTGTTTGTTTGTTTTTTGGGCTGATGTGCCAAAATTGTGTTTGCATTCAGTAGCCTATATGGCAGCATTTTTGTTGAGCAAATTTTTTGCATATGGGCCCGGGGCTGACTTGCTACGCCACTGAATAAGACTGATGTACCCGCGTTGTAACACAAATAAATGTAAGGTTTTTGGATTTCCATCCATTGTGTCAGTCTTCTCGCATCACTCTTGTCACGTGACAACCCACGTTTTTTTTTTTGGCTTATAGTATTATTCGGGTCTGCAGAGTTCCCTTTTAGGGGCATCTGTTTCAAGAGGGGAGGTGTTATGGCTCAGTGTGTTCGCTTCCTAATATTTGTCCACTAGGTGGTGATGTTCCGTGGTTTTGTCTCTCCTTCAGAGCAAGCGTCAGGTACAGGTGTGGAGTGTTACCTGTGATTGGCGTTTGGGTTTAAAAGACGGAGATTCAGAGAGCGGTGGTGATGTGGACTGGGCTGCCGTTCATCTTCCCTCTCCAGCCCTGGATTGTTTTCTTTTTGTTTCTTTCTTTATACTCATACTTCACTTTTGTATTATTTGAGTTATTCTTGATTAAATGTTTATTTGTTAAACTTGGTCTTCTGTGTGGCCTCCCCTTTTGGTAGTTACTTCACCCAGAGCCAGGTGGTTGTAACACTATGTCTGCACTGTCTACTTTTTTTTTTTTTCTCTCACTGGAAGCTCCTGCCACCAAGACAAATTCCTTGAGTGTGTAAACACAATCAAAGCTGATTCTGATCTGTTTTTGGAGGAGGCGTGGCTCTGGAGAGTGATTTGCAGGGAGGGTGTGATCTTCTTGCTATTGCTAGCCTCTCTAAAATCGCCTACCCTACCTTTTAACAAATAAATCCGACAATGCACCAGTAATTTAGTGACATCCCCGCAGTTGTGGTGTTGACGGATCTCAAAATAAATTCCAAAGTCCTCTCAGTCTAAGACTGAGACAAGACCAAGACCTTCAAAAAATGGTCTCAAGACCAAAACCTGTACTACAACACTAGAAGAGAATAGAAAGTATTTAAGTATTTAAGAATATTGTTTTGGCCACTAGATGGCCTCAACGTGCACCATATTCCAAAAGTTTCAAGTAATGAACATTTTTAAGATGCAGTTGAGAGGAAAGCATTTGCAAGCAAAATATTTTAAATATTTGCTTTAAAAAAATAAAGCTCCAAGATCTGTCACAGTATTTATGATACCTTTCTTTCTTTCTTTTTTTTTAAATTGTGAAACATTGTCAACAAAGGAAGTGGCCACAATACAAAATATATTACATAAAAATTTTTTAAAGACAGGAATCATCAAATTCAGTCACATATTAAAGTGACTTACAAATTTCAATGGTTTTTAAAGCTGCCTTGTTATATAAGCCAAGAATAGTCCCAAAGAAATGCTATATTTTAGCAAGCAAAATTTGATTTCTGACTCGAGAATGTATCATTTATGTAGCCTATGCAACATTTTGTTATCAAAATAAGATTAAGCGCATTTATGCTATCTATTTCTTGTCTCCTCTTGTAGATCTGATGTCATAAACCAGAACAGCTGCAGTAGCCACACCCACCATAGCAGAGACGACCAATCGGATCACAGCTTCAGCAGAACCACAACAGTGGATGTGGTCTTCTAAAAAAAAAACAAAAAAAAAACGTGAGCAACGATGATTTTTAACAAGCAAACTACAGTATCTGTCAGGAACTAGACAGATGGATAAATGGAAAATGATGAGGGACTTGTTTAAGGCTTACACAGTGTGAAACACCACCAACTTTCATTATATGGAAAAATTATCAGCGCTGCCATACCTGAACATGTGTGACAGAGTTTGCTGATGTTGAGATGTGTGGTCTGGTTGCTGATGGGATTGTTGAGCACACAGCTGTAGGTGTTTTTATCCTGATATTCCACCTCCAGAGGTAGAGAGAGACTGATGCTGAGATCAGACACACTGATGCTGGACAATAAACTGTTTCCTTTGTACCAGGAGAGAGTCACATGACCCACATTCACCACTGAACACAACAATAAACAATATGATGATGATGATGAAGAACAGTTTGTAGAGTTACTGCTGATGACAGGAACAGGCAGACGAGCTGAAAACATGAGAGAATAAAAAGAAACCTGGATGAATCTGAGGTAGTGAGGTCCGCGTAAAACAGCCAGCGTGAGACACTCTGAGCAACCATTCCTAAAGAACGAGTAAATATAAAGTAAAGGGTTAACTAGAATAATCAAGTGTCAGAATAATAATAATTGGACAGAAATGGACAAACAACCAATTTGCATTTCAATCTAAATTCAAGGTCATAATAAAATGTAGTCAGATTAGAATTTATTTTAAATTATACTACGGGGCCGTTGAATGTTTGAATCTGATTGGCTGACGAACGTTAAGGTGTGCAATTATTTTCAGGGAAACGCACGGCGAATGAAGTTCCAGGCAGCTCTTTACCGCATTACATGTCCATATCACTTCGCCAAATTATTTCAGTTATTTCAAAGGTCTTACAAGCAAAATAACCAAAATCCACAACGACACTGGCCAAACAAATAAATATAGTAAGTAATAGGATAAAAACGACAGATCATTTCCATGTTTTGCCACAAAATTACGCTTTATTATGTATGTATATACTCTATTTCTCCCGCTCTCTCTCTCCCTTACAGACGTATATGTATATAATATATGTATATATTATATATATATACATACAGGTCCGGATTTACGCATAGGCATTCTAGGCACGTGCCTATGCTCGCTCGTCCAGGGGGGCCCACACACAATGAAGAGATATATCATATTTTTTGTTATACTATGGGCTATCTACAACAGTAAAAGAACCAAAACACCAGAAGACACTGAGCAAACAAATATAACAAACAATAGGGTAAAAATGACAAACTATTTCCATGTTGTCCCCCTTTTTTATGTACGGAAATCATGCCCAGCAAGCAATAGCCGTCATTTTCAACGTTAAGTACATCTAGCCCAAATAAACTTGAATTTGGTTTCATGCCGTTTTTTGGCAAAATAATTAGTGAGATGTATGATATTCCATCATGTAAGCAAAGTAACAGATTTTTCTTAATAAAAGCTGTATGTATGGATTGCCATTTTGTTGTCTATTAGACGTATAGCTATATGTAGTTGTTTAATAGCGGTCGAATTGATGACTAGTCTATTCTTGGGCTATGGTTAGAGGACTTTGCTTTTTCATTTGAAATTTGGCAGTCACTGCGTTCGCGAAAGCGAAAATGCAAACGGTAATGCAGGATTTGCAATTGCATTTGGATAATGTCACAATTTATGCATCCACATATGGAAAACGCAATTGAAAATACAGTTTGCAATTCCTTTTGTAAATAGTCCGGAATATCCTTCCATACCTCCAGTTAGGAATGCCACATAAATATATAGCTATACAGTAATCAACATTTGAAGTGGAACAAAAAAGTTAATCAAAGTTGTCCTAAGACAAGAACGCATTTTAAGTTTTAGGACAACTTTGAAAAGTTTTGATTCACTTCAAATGTTGACTACTATATATATATATATATGGTAACACTTTACAATAAGGTTAATTATTTAACATTAGTTAACTACTTTAGTTAACATGAACTAAGCATGAACAATACTTCTACAGCATTTATTAATCTTAGTTCATGTTAATTTCAACATTTACTACTGCATTATTAAAATCAAAAGTTGTGCTTGTTAACATTAGTTTATGCACTGTGAACTAACATGAACTAACTATAAACAACTGTATTTTCATTAACTAACATTAACAAAGATTAATAAATACTGTAATAAATGTATTGTTCATTGTTTGTTCATGTTAGTTAATACATTAACTAACATTAACTAATGGAACCTTATTGTAAAGTGTTACCATATATATATAGCCTATATATATATGAAGCACACTACACGCAAATATAATACACGCGTTAACGTTGTTAGCGCTACTCTTGACGATTTTATCAGTAAAATAGTTTAGCAACTTACAAGCTACATGACGTTATTCACAAGCAAGGTAACGGCACTGTACATGAAGAAAATAAACTTAAAGTTTCACTCTTAGTGGACAATGCTGCCAGACACTTCTGAGAGACACGGGAGGTAATTCTCTCTCTCTCGTCTGCTATCAACGGCTCAAGCCTCTGTTACTAGGTCTAAAATGACTTTTTGCAGATGTGCACCAAAAAGGTACTCATGGATACCTTCATTGGGCTGACCTTACAAAGTTTTAAAGAAATCTTAAAGATGATCTAAAAGTTACCCCAAATTAGAATTCCCCCAGTTAATTTTGGCTATTTCCACCACTGCCTGAGACTAATTATTGGCTGACATTGATGGATCCCTAATTTATACCATATTTATGGTATGCCACTTTAGATGAAGATTTTGCAGACAAAAGATTTGACTACATTTTACTATATAGTTACCTGGACATGGTTGACAGAATTGAGTAATGTTGAGGTGTTGGTTAGTGAATGAATTGTTGAGCACACAGCTGTAGGTGTTTTTATCCTGATATTCCACCTCCAGAGGTAGAGAGAGACTGATGCTGAGATCAGACACACTGATGCTGGACAATAAACTGTTTCCTTTGTACCAGGAGAGAGTCACATGACTCACATTCACCACTGAACACACCAATGAACAATATGATGATGATGATGAACATTGTGAAGAGTTACTGCTGATGACAGGAACAGGCAGACGAGCTGAAAATATGTGACAATAGAGAGAATTACGAAAATGTTTAATAATTTGATCATGTAGAAGTTAAATTTGTCTTGAACTTTTGCCATATAAGAGGTTTTTGTACCATTAAAACATCCAACAATTTCATAGCTTAACGGGGTCCTATTATGCTTTTCCACTTTTTTAATTTTAGTCAGTGTGTAGTGTGTATGTTTGGGCATTAAAAAGATCTAGAAAGTTACAAATCTCAAAGTCCACTCCAAAGGGAGATATTTCGTTTTTAAAAAATCCCTTTTGAAGAACTACAACGAACTGCTCGTTTGGACTACAGCGTTTGTTTTCCAGGCTTTGTGATGTCACAAAGGGGCTCATTGGAATATCATTACAAATAATTACCGCCTACAGAAATTCGAATGGTTGGGGGGTGGGGAGGGGCGAGGTTGTGGTTAGAACGCTTGCATCAGACGAGACGACGAAGAAGAAGTGCTGCTGCAGAGTGGACATTACCGGATATTCCTCCATGATTCCAGTTTGAAGGGAGCGTATATGTTCCATACAAAGGGCATTTAAGTGTGCGAGACGTGAATTTAAATTGTATTTATTTATAGAGGTATATTATGTCCCACTTCACACTTCTCTAGTAAGTTTCGTTTGTGTGTGAAGACGCTGCAGG
>NW_015664197.1:13664-31765 GCF_001515625.1 Sinocyclocheilus rhinocerous | reverse complement strand
GCGCTGTGGATCGCCGGATCGGCTTTCACCGTGGACGAAGCGGAGTCCAGCCCGGGGTCGTCACATGTGGTTGCCGCAAGCCCGCCAGACGCTCCTTCGTCGAATCCGTTTCTGTTTCCTGATCCTGGTAGAGTAGACTACAATGCCGGCTGTTCTGACTCAAAGACTGTAAGTACGTTTTTTTATATTTAAAGAGTTTTTATATTTTATATATTTAAAGCGAGTTTTTTGGGCAGTGTAGAGTAGGGCTTGTTGTTTGTCATTTCTCCGATCACAAATGCAGACATGGTTTTATGTTTACGCGGCGCGATGCAACGCGTAAAAAGACAGTATAAGTCATTATAATCTGTAATTATGTCCCCACTGGATCAACGAATGCCTCGTTTATAATTGGTTTTCATGTTTCGTCGCTCCAGGCTGGACAGGGCTTCACAGTATGTGAGGAGCGTAACATTTCCGTCACATGCTTGAGGTATTCGGCCAATAACAACGCACTGGATAGCTGGCCAATCAGAGCACACCTTGCTTTTCAGACCGATTGTCTCGTTGCTCCGGGAGACGGCATCACAGTATGGTAAGGGGTGTAACATTTCCGTCACACGCTTGAGCTTTTCGGCCAATCACAACGCACTGGATAGTTGGTTAATCAGAGCACACCTCGCTTTTCAGACCGATTAGTTTTGTAAAAATCGACGCGTTTCAGAAAGGCGGGGCATAGAGGAGATACAATAATGTACAGTATGTGGAAAATAATGTGTTTTTTTAACCTTAAACCGCATAAACACATTTCATTACACCAAATACACAAAATAATGTTCTTTTTAGCAGCATCATATGACCCCTTTAATTCAGTGAACATAAACTACCAATTAAAAATTCTTCTAACATTCATTAATCTTAGGTAATTCCAATATTTAATAACACGTTGTTAAAATCAAAAGATCTGACATGAACTAAGAGTTTAATTTTTTTTAAAAGATTAATAACTTATGTAGAAAATGTAGCTTTTGCTCATTGTGAATGTTAATGCATTATCTAAGGTTAACTAATGAGGTCTTATTGTAAAGTGATACCTATTGGTATTTATAGTTACTTTGCACTTTAATCTGTGTAACATTTTTAACTTTATACATTTTTCTGTATTAAAAAAAACTATCAGACACAGTATGTGACATTAGATTAACTGCAGCTATGACAGAAATGTCTGAGATGTTTTGATATATATATATATATATATGATCAAGCATCCCACACCTGAGATATGCAATATCTCTCTGATGTTTCCTCTTTTCCTCCCTTTTTCTTGTGTCAGCAGGAGCCAACTACACCCCAGAGACTCTTTTAAGGGCCACCTAGAATCACGGCACCTTTGGCTTTGTAAGTTTTTTTTATATATATATGATCACTCAGATGTTGGGCTGGGAATTGATACAGATTTCATAATTCCATTTGATTCACAAGCTCTTAATTCAGTTCTGATCTTGATTCAATTCAGTTTGATTCACAATTATTCTTATTCTCTTATTCTGATTCCATATTATTCCAGTATTTTGTGCACTTTATTTGCTGTACCAATATTTTAAATTGGCCTTTGAACTTAGCTTTATTGCATGGCAAAAAAAAAGTGTTACCTTGCCAAAGCACTGACAGAGCCCACTGATCTAATGGCGTTGTTGAGCGCTCCAAATGCAAACAAAAATGCAGCACTCTGATCTAGTGGCATACAGGCATCGTCAGATTGACAGTACTCTCGCCCAATAATGTTGGGGGGTCCAGTGGGGGCGGCAGTCATATTTCAGGGTGACCGTGCCACTCTTTATCACAACCCTGCTAAAAGTGCCAGTACGTGCACTCATTGGCGCCCCTTCAGCTGGTGGCGCCCTAGGCGACCGCCTACCTCGCCTATGCCTACGGCCCTGCTCGTTGTTATATAGTATGACGCAGTTATCGGCTGCGTGATGTTACGTGACGGTACTTATTCATCTGTGCTCAAGCTTGTGTCGCTCTACAGTGTTTATAGATAATGTTTAGGATGTTATAATATCTCATGTTGATAAATAATTTACATTTACATTTAGACATTTAGCAGACGCTTTTATCCAAAGCGACTTACAATTGGGGGATACATAAAGCGATTCTTCTTAAAAGAGGCAAACAGATACAGGAAGTGCTTGTAATACCAAGTTTTTAGACATTGTTCAAATAAGTACACGCTAGAAAGAGAAGGAATAGATAAAGAGAGAGAATTATTTTTTTTTGTTTGTTTGTTTTTTTTTATGATGATGAAGTCAAGTAGCTTCGAAAGAGATGAGTTTTCAGCTGTCGCTTGAAAATGGTCAGGGATTCAGCATTCCGGATAGGGGTGGGGAGATCGTAAATAATGGTAATCGTAAATAAATATTCGTAAATAATCGACTGGTAAATAATGCCAGTAAAATGTTAAAAGATGTTATTGTGAGTGACATAATGCTTGTCAGCTTGTGATTATATTATGTGTTTACATATTATTATGTCCATGTGAGGGGAGGAGTCAATAGTTTGTGTATTAAGGCTGTGATGATGTGCTTACTTATATTAGTGTGCTGCTTCTTGTCTGTTACAGATCAAACCACACCAAATACCAGCACAATTCATATGTTACACTCCCATCTGATCAAGACACAGCACAAACTCATCTAAAGTCAGGACATTACTCAATATCTGCGATGTACATGTGCCTCTCATGCCCCGCAACTCTATCAGTCACTGTTTAATCGCTCGCCACCACTCCTAAGGGCTTAAAACTGACTGTTCCTTTCTTGTTTCTTGGACTCATTTAACCCCTCTGGATTCAGCCTCTGGAGGACCGATTGACTCACTGTTGCTTCTTCCACCGTAGCTGGAAGCTGTTGCGCATTCAAGTGGGCATTGTTTAAGGTGCAAGTTTATGGTTGGCTCCCCCCTCTGATGTATATTTACCTACTTGTCAAATTAAACCAGTTCAAGTTTATCACTTCCCTCTCTGTCGTGTTCTGACAGTTTGAACGACCATAAAGTCACTCTTTAATGTGATTGTACATTCAGGCAATTAATGGAGTTCCCTGACAAGGATGTGCAAAAAAGCAATACTGTTTAAACAGTACTATACTGGGTATCTTTCAAGGTAGCCTTCGCTACACCTTGTCTGTCCATGAACAAATTTAGATGAGATAAACTCATGACCATTTCTCACACATTTCCCCTCTGTTTTGTTTCAGATCAGCTGTCAGTGGTTAAGGAGTCCATGCAGCCAAGTCCAACTGGGATGCTTGTTGCCATATTTCTTTTTGTTGCAATATTGTCATGATCTCTACTTTGATTTGTTGTTATGAATTCAGTTCTCTATTTTTTTTTGTAATGTTCCAGAATAAAGCACAAAAAATAAGTAAGTAATGGATGTATTTAATAGTGACCGTGAATAAAAAATATATACTTTTGTACATGGACTCGGGTCACTTATTTGGAATTTATTCAATTCAATGGCATTCATGTAAAATATTCAAATGTTTGATAAAATAATGTAAAATAAATTACAGTAAAATTACTGTAATATTATACTGTAAAACTAAGTTACAGTAAGGATATAAGGATATATTACTGTAAAATTAAGTTGCAGTAAGGGTATTTCGCTGTAAATTGAAATTGTGGTAAGGCTATCATACTGTAAAATGAAATTGCGGTAAGGCCATCATACTGTAAAATGAAATTGCGGTAAGGGCATTATACTGCAAAATGAACTTGTGATAAGCTACTGTAAAGGTTGCATTGAATTTATTTAATACACGAGTTTCACAATTTGAGTTGAATTACTGAAATAAATGAACTTTTCCACGACATTCTAATTTATTGAGATGCACCTGTATAGTATCCGTAAACGCAGATTGACTGTAGCACAAATCTGACTGAAATTCAATGATGTCTAGGCTGTAATGTAGCCTAATGTGATTGGTTATCAAGAAGACACAAGTGATCCAATTTGACCGTTACACTTTCTCCAATGGTAAATAATACAGACCCTCGTGTCTCCCAATAATAAGACCATCTCTGCCAGAGTCGTTTGCTCTCATAGCGCTTGCGGTACTTTGATGTCACACTTTGAACACACCTACTTACAGGACGTGCAATAGCGAGGGGGCGTTGATACTGTTTCCTATGCAATGACATTAACCAATCAGTGGCTGATTACTGAGAAGCCTTAAAGGACCCGCCCCTTAAAAATAGGTCATTTTAGAGAAGTGATCAGAATGAGGGTTGAAAATTCTGTGCAAAAAAACTTGATTAACATTATAAGGGAACTTTGTAAAGCATATAAAAATAATATTTAAAAAAATCCATGTCATGTCCACTTTAAGAGTATTTGAAGACAAATGATCTTTACTCACCATAGACAGAAACAATGAATGTTTTTGTTGACCGTTTTGCTCCAATTATCTTTACTCTATAAAGTCCAGCAAGTTGAGTTGTGATGTTTGTGATGGTCAGAGATCCAGTTTGATTGTCCAGCTTCAGTCTGTCTCTGAATCTCCCATCAGGACCATCATATGTGAAGATATGTTTCTCTTTATTGAATTTAGCTATGAGAGAGTCTTCAGACCCAAATATCCACAGTATGTCATCACCATCATGTATTGTAGTAAAATCAGAGTTTAGAGTGACAGAATCTCCCTCCAACACTGACACTGGCTGTATTTCATTTAACTCAGCATCAAACACACCTGAAAAACAGGAACAAGTTTTACATAGAGTAAAACTCTTGTTGGTTTACAAAGTCAGTTGTGATTTGTAAAGTTTAAATGTGAACTGAAGAACACTGAGGAAATGGATTACTAACAATATATTTATAACTTACCAATCAGACAGCACCAGCCCAAACAGATCCAAGCAAACATGTAAAACATTTTTTTCATTCAGTAAAAAGTCTGATCTAGTAAGACTATCCACCTAAAAGACTGTATAAAATGATTTAAACACAGGAGGATGATTGTGTGTCAATCCTCCCTCCTAGTTTGACCCTCCTAGTTCACATGTGCATGCGCACACACACTAAGCACATGTTATGCAGACAGTTACATATAAATGTTCTTCTGGCTCTTAAGACTTTAACTGTTCTTAATGACGGAATATTCTTCAGTTTCATCGTCTACCGCTGAAAACATTTGAATTATTATTGTGTTAAGAACATAGAAGTAGAGAAGTGGAATGCTATATAAATCTTCCTAAATTTAAGATGTAGGTTAAATCTTATTGATTTTAAAATGATTGAAATAATTCAATTCTTAAATGTTATGAATGACAAATCAAACAAAAAGTTAAAACCATCTACCATCTCACTTTATCAGTTTCATTTAGGTGTGACTAGCAGCTCAGCTGAGTTAAACTGAAACCTGCTGTGGTTTGAGTTCTTTAGAAATGTGGTTTGATCTGTTAGATGGACAGACATCTTTTGCACGTGTGGTTGGCATTCAGAGAAACTGTGTTTAGTTTGTAGGTAAAGAGCTTCTTCCTGTCCTGCTCTTCTGATCCTCACAGTCTGACTTCCTGTCTAGATAAAACTGCTGTATAGTGAAATAAAGTACTGAATCAGTCCATCAAAATGTTGTTAGAAAACAAGCAAACAAGTGACAGAGGTCAAGCAGGATTCATACCCATCACACGTCACATAGCCTGCACAAAATGACAGCTAATTATCTCACAACACTAAATTTAAATTGAACCTACAACACTCAGAAGATAAAAATATGACTGTTTACTCTTTACACATTATATCATGATGGAGAAGAAAAGTGTTTTTGACACAGAAGACGTCAGAAGAGAAAAATAGAAATGCAGCAATCATATTTTCATAGCTTACTTTATTGAAAGATATACAAACTCAAAGAAAGAACACAGCCCAAACTTGCACAATTAAACATTTTACAAACAAATTTAAAATGTTATTATGTAACAATTACATATGTTAATTGTGACATTTCTGTATAATTTCTGTTCTTTTTTTTTTTTATTAATTTGTAGTGCTGTTTTATGTTGGTTTGTGTTTGAGATATTAAACATTCTTTTTTGACCGTGTGACGTCACTCTCCACCCCCATGTTACCCAAATCGCTCCAAATCAGTGCAGTTCATTTGTGCTGGTTTGTGCCGTTAAAACAAACGCTTTATTTCTCTTCCTTCCTTAGATATAACCAAAATGTTTACGGGAGCTGTGATGTCACTCCACCCCAGTTTGTCTAAATCGCACAAAACCAGTGTCATTTGTTTGTGCTAGATTAGTGCTGATTTGTGCCTTTAAAATGAACATCAAATATATTTCCCCTTCTTAGAAATAACAAGTAGAATTCGAGGCAGTGACGTCACTCTCCACCCCATGCCAATCTCTCCAAACCGGTGCCGTTCGTTTGTGCTCGATTTGTGCTGGTTTGTGCCGTTGCATCGTGGTCACTAGACAGATATTTGGAAGCCATTTTTAACCATTTAAGATGCAGCATCATGTCCCATCAACCAACTGGCGAACCCCCAAAGTGTTGTCTACGATTCCATTTAATTGTTGTCTTTTTATCTATTTTTTTGTTTTGTTTTGAGATATTGCATAATATATTCAAAATGGCGGCGGGAAAAGGGGATGCACCATGTTCCTCTGGAATAAGTGTTCAATACTTTTATTCTCAGAAAATCAGACAGGTACAAAAAATATTTTTCAGTTAAATAGGATGTCAGAAATATATTCATCCATATTTTAACAATATTTGTCCTGTAAATTTTTTTTCTGTGACAGAGAATATATCTGCCCACAGTGGACGTCATGCACCAAAGGGTATAATTCTGCACAGCAAAGTACAGAATAATTCTGCACTGCAAAGTAAAGTACAGTTGCAGTGAAAAGTTTGAATTGTACCAGAACTCACTCACTCACTCACTCACTCACTCACTCTCTCTATATATATACACCTGTTCAATTGCTTGGTAACACAAATTGCTAATCAGCCAATCACATGGCAACAACTGCATTTAGGCATCTAGATGTGTGACATCTTGTGCAACGTTAACATTTGGCCTTCATATAGTGAACATACACTCACCGGTCACTTTATTAGGTACACCTGTTCAATTGCTTGGTAACACAAATTGCTAATCAGCCAATCACATGGCAGCAACTCAATGCATTTAGGCATCTAGATGTGGTGAAGACGATTCAAACCGAGCATCAGAATGGGGAAGAAAGGGGATTTAAGTGACTTTGAACGTGGAATGGTTGTTGGTGCCAGACGGGCTGGTCTGAGAATTAAAAAAAACTGCTGATCTATTGGGATTTTCACGGACAACCATCTCTAGGGTTTACAGAGAATGGTCTGAAAAAGAGAAAATATCCAGTGAGCGGCAGTTGTGTGGACGAAAATGCCTTGTTGATGTCAGAGGTCAGAGGAGAATGGGCAGACTGGTCAGAGATGATAGAAAGGCAACAGTAACTCAAATAACCACTCGTTACAACCAAGGTATGCAGAATACCATCTCTGAACGCACAACACGTCGAACCCTGAAGCAGATGGGCTACAGCAGCAAAAGACCACACCGGGTGCCGCTCCTGTCAGCTAAGAACAGGAAACGGAGTCTACAATTCACACAGGCTCACCGAAATTGGACAATAGAAGATTGGAAAAACGTTGCCTGGTCTGATGAGTCTCGATTTCTGCCGTGACATTCAGATGGTAGCGTCAGAATTTGGCGCAAAGAACATGAAACAGAATATTACATTCTGCATGATAAAATATAAAGATTTCACAGTGATCTCATTCTGTAAGGTTTTTTAGTTACTAACTTAAAACCATGTTTTGCTTAGTTTATACACGTGAAGACGAGCGGAGAGTATAGAATAGATTAACCTCTTAAGACCCAGCAAAACATTTTAGGAAAAAAATAGTATTTTTTCATGTCATTACATTGTTTAGAGCATTAAAAAAATACAGAATCACAGAAGTAAAAAGAAAGGGAGGAAGGAATTTCAGTTACACAAACACGTTGTTATGTCCTCCCCTTGTCTAGGGTAAATAGGGAACGACAGGGGCGATTCCAGGATTTTCATTTTAGGGGGGCTCAGCCCCCAATGAGGTTATAATACAGTGGCGTTCCGTCCATAGCTGCGAATGCTCTGCATACCCAGGCCATTTGAGAGAATAAGTTCACGGTATAATTCATATAAACATGATTATAAGTTGATCCCTTGTCATTTGAAATGTAACTTAAAGCTTAAAGAGTTACACTGTAGAAAAGAACTACAGTAATTTACTGGCAGCAAGTGACAAGTAACTTACTGTAGAAAAGAACTACAGTAATTAACTGGCAGCTAGTGACAAGTAACTTACTGTAGAAGAAATAACCATATTTTCGCTGTTTTCATTTACAGTAGCAATCATGTAACTGTAAAGTAAAATTCACTAATTTGCAAGTGCAACCTTTTTTTTTTGTTGCCTTTTTGTGCTTATTATACAGGATAGTGTAGCGATTGGTGGGGAATGTGATCGGCAAAGGACCTTAAGCCAGGAATCAAACACGGGTCGCCAGAGACATACAGTAGTTGCACTATATGGCGCTAACCACTAGACTATCGGTACCGACAGGTTCTGTTGATGTTTAGTTATATTGGGTCAGCCCAAATAAAAAAAATAACAATGAATATGAAATAAATAATGCATGTTGCATTATTTAAATATAAATATTCATTTATCAACAGTCACAGTTAACTGCTCAACAAGCTTCATTAATCATTCTTCACTTATTGCTAGATGTGTTGAAAACAATAAAATCTTGATGACCTGCTGATCATTTTTTAATTTTAATTTTTATTAAAGAAAACATTTGCTTCCTGTATTCTCTAGTCAAACCTAAAATGTAATTGAATTACAGTGAGGTCAAATTAAATGCAGTCATTGGCTGGAAACCCAGCTGCCAGTGTAGGCTACTATGTTTTCCTTCTCTATCCCAGTGTCTATTCAAACCTAAAATGTAATTGAATTACAGTGAGGTCAAATTAAATGCAGTCATTGGCTGGAAACCCAGCTGCCAGTGTAGGCTACTGTGTTTTCCTTCTCTATCCCAGTGGCTGGGTTTCAGAAAACCCTAGTGTATTGCAGTACGGTGAAATCACGTTCTGGGGGGTGAATTTATGATTATGATACTAAAGTTAAAATAATATGATAATACTTAAAAGTTTGTATGAAGTAGTATAATGGGCTGTTTTTGTACAGGTGAAATAACTGGAAGCAAAAGACAAACACATTCAAGTTAGTTGCAAATAGTCGCGCCCACTCTCTTGTGAAAACTAAGCTGGATATAAAAGGTTACTGTGGTTTTTTTTACAGCACATTGTTGGTTACTGTAATTTTCTACAGTACATAATTAGTTATTGTGTTTTCTACAATTCATTGGAAGTTACTGTGATTTTCTACAGTACATAATTAGTTATTGTGTTTTCTACAATACATTGGAAGTTACTGTGATTTTCTGCAAGACATTGCTGGTTACTGTGACATTCACAGTACTTCTTACATTACTGCAATTTTGACTGAAACTACGGTATTCTGCTGTGAACTAGTATACAGTAATTTCCTGTGCACAAATACAGTAAATTCCTGTAGATTTCACATGAATTTTTTACAGTGTAGGAATAAGTACGTTCAGAGTCAGACTGACTATCACTGTATTTATTTTCAAGGCATTTTACTGTATAGTTTTGGAGAAAACTAAAAGCAAAATCACCCCAAACATCAAAATCCATTGTTGCACTTGGATTATTTCCGCATATTCAAACATTCATAAAAAGTGTCCCTTTATAGGTTAGCTCATTCTTTCAATTGATATGTATTCAGAGTGAGCCTGACTTTCACTGTCTTCCTTTCCAAGGCATGTTACTGTATAGTTTTGGAGAAAACTAAAAGCAAAATCACCCCAAACACCATTGTTGCACTTGGATTATTTCCGTATATTCAAAAACTCATAAAAAGTGTTCCTTTATAGTTTAGCTCATTCTTTTAATTTATATGTATTCAGAGTGACCCTGACTATCACTGTCTTCATTTTCATGGCATTTTACTGTATAGTTTTGGAGAACACAAAAAGCAAATTCACCCCAAACAACAAAATGCGTCCTAGCACTTGCACTGTGTCCCATATTCCAACACTCATAAAAAAGTGTTCCTTTATAGGTTAGCTCATTCTTTTAATTAATATGTATTCAGAGTGACCCAGACTATCACTGTATTAATATTCAAATATTTTTACTGTATAGTTTTGGAGAAAATTAAAGGCAAATTCACCCCAAGTGTCTCAAGTGCATAAGCACTTTTACATTATGTCCTATATTCAAACACTCATAAAAATCTTTCCTTTATATGTTTGCTCATTCTTTCAATTGATTCCTGTTCACAGTGACCCTGACTATTACTTTATTAATTTTCAAATATTTTTACTCTGTGGTTTCGGAGAAATTTAATGGCAAATTCACTCCAAAAAACAAAGTGCATTCTAGCAGTTGCACCATTGCCCATTTTCAAACACTCATAAAAATATTTCCTTTATAGGTTTGCTCATTCTTTCAATTGATTCCTGTTCACAGTGATCCTGATTAATATTGTGTTCATTTTCAAATATTTTTACTGTATAGTTTGGGAGAAAATTAATGGCAAATTCACCCCAAGCATCTATGTGCACCTTTGCACTTTTACATCACGTCCCATTTTCAAACACACATAAAAATATTTCCTTTATAGGTTGGCTCGTTCTTTGAATTGATTCCTGTTCACAGTGTCCCTGACTATTACTGTATTAATTATCAAATAATAATAATAAGTAATTAAGAGCACAAAAATAAGTCTAGAAAGTTCTATTTCATGACATTTAAAATACGACCTGGCTAAACCTTATCTTTTGAGTTCAAAAACACATAGTAAGTATTATATAACAAACATTATTTGCTATTATTATTATTAGTCTATTATTATTTCAGTGTGAATTGTAGAAAACAGTCATGTTCATGTTTTGATGGGAAAAAATTGTTGGTTTCCTTTCCTTTATTTTTATTTTTATTTGTTTTTTGTTGTACAGAAAGCTTGTAACCAATTATAGTCCTCATGTCTCTGCAGAACTCCTTGGTGTCATTCTGCCACAGCCTCTGCTGCAGCTTACTCCTATTATAATTTAATGATAATAATAATGCATTTTATTAGGCACCTTTCAAGACTCAATGACACCTTAAAATAACAGTAGGCTATTAATTGATTGACTGCAATACAACCTAATGGAATTTAAACAAGAGTTTTATTAAGACTAAAATACAGAAATAAGTTGTGATAGGGATTATGTAACCTGTGTTATGACATTTCACAGATACAAATGCAAATATGTAATTTTTTATGCAATTAAACAAAAGCCTAATATGAGAAGATGATTTTAGGTATATGCTTCAGTGTGCAGAAGACAGTCAATAAATGTTCACAGGTGTTGAAGCCACAGTAGGCACTGTTGTGCAGTCTGATGGGATGTACAACAGCATGCCCAAAGTGCTGTTATTTCTTAAGATGCACAAAGTTGTTTTCTGAAATAAGAAAGGCAAAATAAATAAATGTATAATATATATAAAAGTACATAAAATACGATAAAATAAAGTTAAGTAAAATTAAAATAAAAGTGTGATCATTTTCAAATAACGGCACTGATACTATATTATTTTTCTTTTCTTTGTGTTGTCAACTGTCCTTACCTGATCAGTGTCTTGTTGAATCTGGATTTTAATTTAGATAGATCATTTTAAAATTCATCTCAATACAATTGTAATTGATCAGTTACAGGTAAGGACAAACAAGAAATTGCAGCTAAGCAGACTTATTCAATAGACTGATGATTATGGTAAACAAACACAGCAAAACAAATAATAGCTTTGCAGGCATAATCACCATAAACAAATACAACAACCTCAGGGCTATAAAAGCAAAGACATAAGAAATTTAACTAAAGGTTAGAAATTAGTAACCATGGACACAAATAAGGACTGCTCAAAGGGGTGATGAACATAATCAGTTCCTAAGGTTAAAATGAAGATTTTAACTTAATTAAATGTGACACTAACAATTAAAATGTAAGAAGAGGTTGAGTGTATGTGTCACGTGTGTGTGTTCCCGTTGAGTTCCTGTTTGCCCTTATTTGGTCCTTCCTGTTCCTGTCCTCGTTGTATGAATTTGTTTCCAGCTGTGTTTGTTTAATTAGTTAATTTGCTCCCAGATGTGTCCCATTGGTGTCTGTGTATTTATAGTGAGTCCCATTCAGTGTTTCTTTGTCTGCTTTTAAACATTGTGTTGCTGTGTCTCCGAAGTTCCCCGTGTGTTCAAATTAAATTCCATGTTCGAAAATACTCTCCTGCGTCTCCTTCGCTCCTTCTTGCCTGAGTGTAACATGACAGTATGACGTCAGGAGAGTATTTCCCACCAATTTTGTCCAATACTATATATAAAATAAGAGTCAGTTTGATAAGCATTGTACGTTTGCGCAGTAATTCCTTCAAAAACTGAAACTTTGTTAGAAAATGGGACATGAGTGCAACAATACACTCTATAAAAACATTTTTGGAGCGAGTTTGCGTTTCGCAGAAACTGTAAAGTAAAATTAATAATTTGAAAATGGTTAATGGTGCAACTGGTAGAATGCACTTCGTTTTTTGAAGTGATTTTGCCATTAATTTTCTTCAAAACTATACAGTCAAAAAAATGTCAAATTAATACAGCAATAGTCAGGGTGACTGTAAACAGTAATCAATCAATTTGCAGGCATAATCACCATAAACAAATACAACAACCTCAGGGCTATAAAAGCAAAGACATAAGAAATTTAACTAAAGGTTAGAAATTAGTAACCATGGACACAAATAAGGACTGCTCAAAGGGGTGATGAACATAATCAGTTCCTAAGGTTAAAATGAAGATTTTAACTTAATTAAATGTGACACTAACAATTAAAATGTAAGAAGAGGTTGAGTGTATGTGTCACGTGTGTGTGTTCCCGTTGAGTTCCTGTTTGCCCTTATTTGGTCCTTCCTGTTCCTGTCCTCGTTGTATGAATTTGTTTCCAGCTGTGTTTGTTTAATTAGTTAATTTGCTCCCAGATGTGTCCCATTGGTGTCTGTGTATTTATAGTGAGTCCCATTCAGTGTTTCTTTGTCTGCTTTTAAACATTGTGTTGCTGTGTCTCCGAAGTTCCCCGTGTGTTCAAATTAAATTCCATGTTCGAAAATACTCTCCTGCGTCTCCTTCGCTCCTTCTTGCCTGAGTGTAACATGACAGTATGACGTCAGGAGAGTATTTCCCACCAATTTTGTCCAATACTATATATAAAATAAGAGTCAGTTTGATAAGCATTGTACGTTTGCGCAGTAATTCCTTCAAAAACTGAAACTTTGTTAGAAAATGGGACATGAGTGCAACAATACACTCTATAAAAACATTTTTGGAGCGAGTTTGCGTTTCGCAGAAACTGTAAAGTAAAATTAATAATTTGAAAATGGTTAATGGTGCAACTGGTAGAATGCACTTCGTTTTTTGAAGTGATTTTGCCATTAATTTTCTTCAAAACTATACAGTCAAAAAAATGTCAAATTAATACAGCAATAGTCAGGGTGACTGTAAACAGTAATCAATCAAAAGAACGAGCAAACCTGTAAAGGAAAGATTTTTATGAGGGTTTGAAAATGGGACATGATGTAAAAGTTCTTATTCACTTAGATGCTTGGGGTGAATTTGCCTTTAATTTTCTCAAAAACTATACAGTAAAAATATTTGAAAATTAATACAGTAATATTCAGGGTCAATGTGAACAGGAATCAACTGAAAGAATGAGCAAACCTATAAAGGAAAGATTTTTATGAGTGTTTGAAAATGGGTAATAGTGCAACTGCTAGAATGCACTTTGTTTTTTGGAGTGAATTTGCCATTAATTTTCTCCAAAACTATACAGTAAAAATATTTGAAAATTAATACAGTATTAGTCAGGGTGACTGTGAACAGGAATAAATTGAACGAACGAGCAAACCTGTAAAGGAAAGATTTTTATGAGTGTTTGAATATAGGACATAATGTAAAAGTGCTTATGCACTTAGATGCTTGGGGTGAATTTGCCTTCGATTTTCTCCAAAACCATATAGTAAAAATATTAAAAAATTAATACTGTATTAGTCAGGGTCAATGTGAACAGGAATCAGTTGAAAGAACGAGGAAACCTCTAAAGGAAATATTTTTATGAGGGTTTGAAAATGGGATGTGATGCAAAAGTGCTTATGCATTTAGATGCTTGGGGTGAATTTGCCTTTAATTTTCTCCAAAACCATACAGTAAAAATATTTGAAAATGAATACAGTATTAGTCAGTATCACTGTGAACAGGAATCAATTGCAAGAATGAGCAAACCTATAAATGAAAGAGTTTTATGAGTGTTTGAAAATGGGACGTGATGTAAAACTGCTTATGCACTCAGATGCTTGCTGTGAATTTGCCTTTTAATTTTCTCCAAGACTGACTTGTAAATTAATACAGTAATAGTCAGGGTCACTCTGAATACATATTAATTGAAAGAATGAGCTAACCTATAAAGGAACATTTTTTATGAGTGTTGGAATATGTGGAAATAATCAAAGTGGAGTTTGATGTTTTGGGTGATTTTGCTTTTAGTTTTCTCGAAAACTATACAGTAAAATGCCTTAAATGAAGACAGTGATAGTCAGACTCACTCTGAACACATATAAATTGAAAGAATGAGCTAACCTATAAAAGGAACACTTTTTATGACTGTTGGAATATGGGACACAGTACAAGTGCTAGGACGCATTTTGTTGAATCTATATAGTAAAAATATTTGAAAATGAACACAGTAATAGTCAGGATCACTGTGAACAGTAAACAATTGAAAGAATGAGCAAACCTATAAAGGAACACTTTTTTTATGAGTGCTTGAAAATGGGACATGATGCAAGTGCTAGAATGCACTTTGATGTTTGGGGTGGTTTTGCCTGTAATTTTCTTCAAAACTGTACAGTAAAATGACTTGAAAAATAATACAGTAATAGTCAGTGTCACTGGGAACAGGAATCAATTGAAAGAATGAGCTAACCTATAAAGGAACATTTTTTATGAGTGTTGGAATATGTGGAAATAATCAAAGTGGAGTTTGATGTTTTGGGTGATTTTGCTTTTAGTTTTCTCGAAAACTATACAGTAAAATGCCTTAAATGAAGACAGTGATAGTCAGACTCACTCTGAACACATATAAATTGAAAGAATGAGCTAACCTATAAAAGGAACACTTTTTATGACTGTTGGAATATGGGACACAGTACAAGTGCTAGGACGCATTTTGTTGTTTGGGGTGAATTTGCTTTTAGTTTTCTCCAAACTATACAGTAAAATAACTTGGAAATGAATATAGTGATAGTCAGGGTCACTCTGAATACATATCAATTAAAAGAATGAGCTAACCTATAAAGGAACACTTTTTATGAATGTTTGGATATACGGAAATAATCAAAGTGCAACAATGGAGTTTGATGTTTTGGGTGATTTTGCTTTTAGTTTTCTCCAAAACTATACAGTAAAATGCCTTGAAAATGCATAGAGTGATAGTCAGGGTCACTCTGAATACATGTCAATTAAAAGAATGAGCTAACCTATAAAGGAACATTTTATATGAGTGTTGGAATATGCGGGGGACGATCTAAATTATCTGGTAAATAGCGCCATCTGTTGGGTTTTATTAGCTAAAACTGCATTACATCACTGTGTTTAAATAACCTTGTATTTTGTTTTCCAAAATATTGTAAATTATACAGTTTTAATCTCCCATGATCATATAAATGTTGCCATGTTCGTTTTAGAAAAGTTTAGACCAAACGACTCAATCACTGCCTCTCCTTCAAGCCAGTTACTAGTTACACAAATATTACAGTAATTGCCTGATGCATCATAGAGTTTGCTATTCTATTTCTAATACAAGGCTTTTTAATATTTTTTTTAATTTATTTTACATTTTAGGACCCTCACCATGTTAACTGGCACTGTTCTAATTACATAATTTTTATAGGTTATATATGTATATAAGTATATATAGTATTACTACTCTATATAGTATTTATAGAGTAGTAGTGAGATTAAATAATATTATGGTACAATTAGACTAATGCTAACCGAGCTGCAGCATGTAAACTGCGCATATATAAGATATGAACCAAAAAGATAGCATAGTAAAGTGACAAAGATAAATAATGAAATAATAAGAACATACATCAAACATCTAAGATCAAATTAGAGACTTCATCAGCTTTATCATGAACAAAGTATCTTTAGATTTCACTGATCAGAGGTAGAATTACTAATTTAATTTTGTTTATTTTAATTAATTTAGAATTACATTAAAAAACAATTGAAAAAATAAACAAAATAAAATAACTGAAACTTGCAAATAATTACAGCAATAAAAGGTTAATATCAAAGCTCTCACACAATCCAGAAACATTTGACATGGTCAAATTATTATTATGCATTTCTGATGTAGGGGAATTTACCCAAGGACCAGGTATGATAAATGAAGACCAGAAGGAAAATTTACTGAAGAAAATAATTTGCAGTTTCATCAGCAGAAGTCAGCTTCAACACTCGCAAGGAGTTTGTAGGCCGCTCTGCGTACAATCTCAATACAACAGCAATTATACTCTAACAGAGGTTACTAACTATTTCACTACTTACGTAAAAAGAATTCTGATTAGTTGCAGAAAAACATGCAACATCTTAACAGATATGTCCAACACATATCCCCGAAGGTTGTTTAGGTATCAGGTGATTAGAGGCCACACGCAACCCCTAGCTCCTAAGACATATATCTACCACCCAATGCATACGGGAGGTGTACAGATGACCAGCCCTCCTGTGTGCGGTTATGAATCTCCCTTGAGACTGGTTCTGCACAGACAGATATCAACACACAAACACAGAGAATACGCAACTTCTTCAGACCCAAGCTCTAATCAGGAACTTTCCCCAAACATCCAGATATTAAGTACTTTTTCTCAGCTAGAGGTTTCAGACAATATTCAACATTGTTTTCTAATGTTTATAGATGAAGAATAAAGTAAATACTTTAATTGTAAATTTGTGTAGATGAGAGGCCCTAATGACCTTTGTGACCTAAGCTGTCCTAGTAAGTCAGAAAAGTAAATGTATGTTTTAACGTGTTGGGTGCCTTTCACAAACCAAGGACAGAGCACATTCCAGTGTGAGACATGTAATTCTATACTATTCAAGTTTCGCATCATTTAAGATTTCAAATAATAATATTAATTAATAACTTAAAGGGGTCATATGAAGCGATTTAAATTTTTCCTTTCTCTTTGGAGTGTTACAAGCTCTTGGTGCATAAAGAAGATCTGTAAAGTTGCAAAGACTAAAGTCTCAAATCCAAAGAGATATTCTTTATAAAAGTTGAGACTTGTCCACGCCCTCCTAAAACGGCTCGTTCTAACACACCCCCACATATCTACATCACTATGTGGGAAGATTTGCATAACTTTTATTCTCGCTGTAGTATTGTTGCTGCCGCCATGTCGTGAAGAGCTGTGTGTTTCGTTGTGAAAGCAAAACTACTTTGTTTGGCCTTCCAAAAGAGGACGATATCTGCTTCGTCATGCCTAGAGCTGATCCGTGCTGGTTGCTGAGGAAATACATCAACTTTGCGCTGTGGATCGCCGGATCGGCTTTCACTGTGGACGAAGCGGAGTCCAGCCCGGGGTCGTCACATGTGGTTGCCGCCGTTCTCAAGTCCACCGGCCTCTGTTCACTCAAGCCCGCAGTGTGTGACGCTGTGTGACGCATTTTATGTAGGACTGTTTCCTGAACCTGCAGACTAGCCTACAATGCGTCTGTGCCCAAAGGCAGTTCTATAAAGTGGGGCAATTCCAACTTTGCAAGGACAGTCTGGCGCTTCTGACTCACAGCCTGTAAGTACATTTTTTATATTTAAAGAATTTGCCACTGACGATTCAAACGCGAGTTTGAGCAGTGTAGA
>NW_015664197.1:3118-13542 GCF_001515625.1 Sinocyclocheilus rhinocerous | reverse complement strand
GTCATTATAATCAGTAATTATGTCTCCACTGGATGCAACAAATGCCTCGTTTATAATGGGTTTTATTGATTTTGTCTTGTCGCGCCAGGACACACGGCATCACAATATGGTAAGGGGCGTAACATTTCCGTCACACGCTTGAGGTATTCAGCCAATCACAACGCACTGGACAGCTGGCCAATAAGCGTACACCTCGCTTTTCAGAACGATGAGCTTTGTATAAATCGACGCGTTTCAGAAAGGTGGGGCAGAGGAGCAACAATAATGTAAAGTATGTGGAAAATAATGTGTTTTTTGAACCTTAAACCGCATAAACACATTGCATTACACCAAATATACAACAAATTGTTATTTTTAGCAACTTCATATGACCCCTTTAATAAACCACACAAAAGGATATATACTGAAGTGGCGGTGGATTCCAAAATCCATCCCTTCACTGAAATGCAAACTCGTACGTTTCTAGAATGTTCTAGAAGTGATTAGTGTCACATTTTGCAAATATTGCCACAGAGCAAAGGACTGACTTTCCTTGAGAGATTTTGATGCAAACTCATAGTCCTTCATCTACATGACTGACACAATGCTCATTTAAACGTCCATTATTAAACTGTATGGTTTGAGTTGCTCACCAGAGACAGTAACACTGAATAACTTAAATGAGACATTTCCACTTCTGACCATCTTTAGTTTATAAACTCCAGAGTCAGTGGTTCTGGTGTTTGTGATGGTCAGAGATCCAGTCTGATGATCCAGCTGCAGTCGGTTTCTGAATCTTCCATCAGCACCATCATCATATGCGATCTCTCCTGTCCCTTTTTTGTTTTTAGCTATGAGAGTGTCTTCATCTCCAAACAGCCACTGTATTTTATCATCATCTCTTTGTATTTCAGCATCAGTGTCCAGAGTCAAAGGATCTCCTTTCCTCACTCCCACTGACTGTATTTCATCTGTCAAAGCAGCACAGAAATATAGAATTTAGAATGAGAACAAGAAAACCAGCAATAGCAAAAATGAACAAAAGCAATACTAATCATTTGCTCCACACCTGCATTATAAACTTCAGTTAAAATGAACGCAACATCTCATTTCATAAATCTATATGTAGCTATCTACAAGTCACACATCCTTAATCGTGTTTTATGAAAGAACACTGTAAAAAATGATAAAAGTTTTTGACTGATATATAGTAAATTACTTCATATATATCAGACAATATCAATTACTGGAATTAAATTACATCAGTTTGTTTAAAAGTTGTTCTGTGAGAAAACTTGTTAGGAACATATTAGATAACGTCTTTCAAACTGTACTGATTGTTTTACAGCATCATGGCATGTCTGCAACCCAGAACTCTCAAATTAAACAAAGACTGTGTGTGAAAGAGAGAGAAAACAAAGACATGTTTTATACAGACATGCTATTTCCAGACATGTCCTTGTTGGACACACAAAGAAGTAAATTTGCTCAGAGTAAACTGTAAAATATAAATAACAACATTCCTCATCTTGACTATCATCAAGGTCAAATTCAAATCAGTAAGTGCAAAAGTATATCAGCACAGCACACAACAAATAATGCATGCAGGGTAGAATTAGCCAATTATTGGAGGATATACTGAATATTTGCTACATATTTGTTAAAAACGTTTTCTGGCATATTTTTTGGATATGTCATCAAGGCAAAAATGGCAACTCCAGTGACTTGTGACCTCCAGTGGTTTTCTCCGGTTCTGTATGTGTTGACTGCTGCATCATGTATGTGCTGAAATTTTGTTTAGTAAACAAATATATATCCCAGATTGCAAAGTTTAGGGTTGATGTCATTAAAACTTTCAGAATCTGAAATCTGATTGGATTCATCGTGATTCGTGACTGATGAAAACTGGTGCATGTAAACATATTTAATAAGTGACGAGTCTCCAACATGTTTATTATTGCTCTCTTATCACATTATTAGAATTACTTTTATATTTACTTTTAGTTTCATTATATTATTTGTTTTTAATTTGTTGCTTTGAACTATTTTCAGCCTGTTTTAATTGTACACAATGCTGCAAGTGCTTTGGACAATGCAAATGTAAAAATTTGTCATGACATCAAATCTCCTTAAAACTGAAACCGAGAGAAGACTTAAATGAACAAATTGAATGAAAAACCAATCACCTCTGAGACTAATCATTTAAAATCATGATTACAAACTAATCAAAAATGATTGACATTGTTGATCTGAAATAATTATCATTATTTCTTTGAATGATCTGTGTTACTCACCAAAGACAGTAACACTGAATGTTTCCACTGACATTTTTTCCCCATTTCTGATGATCTGTAGTTTATAGAGTCCAGAGTCTGTGGTTGTGGTGTTTGTGATGGTCAGAGATCCAGTCTGATAATTCACCTTCAGTCTGTCTCCGAATCTCTCATTAGGACCATCAGATATGGAGATATTTTTGGTCCCTCCTTTTTTGATTTTGGCCATATCAACAAATGTCCACAGTATCACGTCATCCTTCTGTATTTTAATATTAGTGTGTAGAATGGCGGAACCTTCCTTCAGCACTGTCACTTTCTTCACTTCATGCCACAGCAGCACATAGAAAGAATATAAAATCACTCATTACTTAATACTTCATGAATATTCCTAGTCTGCTATTTTACATTCTGTACGCTGTCATCTCTCTTCTTATGAGTAGCCTGTTCAAATTTAACTGATCTTTGAATTTTATGTTAGGTTGTTTTATTCATATATAATATACAGAATATGAGATTAGATCACATATCATACTTCCCGTTACGTTTTATTTGTTTATATCTTTTGATCTACTGTAGTAGTAATTATCAATTTTAGATTTGTAAACATTCCTTTTGCAAATATTTTACTAAGAAATATTTATAATTAATTATAACTAGTTATGATTAATTATTCATATTTCCCCATGAGCTGATTCGCTACATACACCTTCACTTGAATTCTAAAGGGTCATGAAACCTGAACAAATATTTTTACTCATTAAACATTACTGTAGCAGAATAAAGCGCATTATTTTCTCATGCATTATCATCTGTAATACTTACCCTTTTGTCTGTCTTGTTCAGAGGTCTTGTGGCGGTGGAAAAACACACCAGCAACTACAGCTGCAGCCAGAAGCAGAACAGCTATAACAGGTCCTGCTATTTGACCTGGATGTAGAGTTTCCAAAGCTATAGAGAATAGAAAGAGACAAACATTTGTCTGTTCTGTGACAAATCATCAGCAGATTCAAACAAGTAAAACATCACGATACATAAATGTTCACCATGAAGGAAATACTCAACATGATTGTTCAAAAATTCAGGGTTTTTACGCTTTTTTGACCAAATTTGACTTTTACAGAACTTTTCTATGTTAGAAATCAGACAACTGAAACTATTAGTATTATTAAGTTGAATAAGAACATAACTAAATTAATATTCACTACATAACTTTACATCTTTAAGATTTTATGATTTTTTTAGGACAATAACTCAAAATTGTTGTAACATCGATACATTATTAAAATTAAAATGCTTGTGAATATTAAAATATCCATACAAGGCTCACTTTTTCAAATAATCCACAATGAAAACAAAACAAAAAAAATTAATGAATGTTAATAAAATATTTTAAAGAAATATTTTTTTAATATTTAATTACTTTCTAAAACTGTCTCTCGGTTCATTTCATCTCGCTCAGCAGGAGAAACACCTGTGAAAATCAGAGGAAACAAATTTAACTGTTATATATAAAGTGAACTGTGCTTAAAGAAACATGTTTATCTGTCTTTATACATAAAGCAAATGGCTGCAATATAACAAAGAGTGAAAAATTTAAGGGGGTCTGAATACTTTCCGTACCCACTGTATATCTCAACTGCTGGATTAAAGGTTACTATTCTGCTCATGTATTATAAATGTACATGTATTATATACACTAATAAACTACTACAGTACATTAAAAATAAACTACTGCTTTTTAATATTGCTAAACATTTTTAGAATAATATAGACACACACTATCTTAAATGGATGATGATAAAAGTGATCAGAGATGAGAAGACTGAGATTGACTAAATCATCATGACCAAAACAAGACTAACTGGGAAAACTAATAGCTCATCAATAGACAGACAATTAAGTATAAAATAATTTTGTTCTGCTTAATGACAGTATTTGTAAACATAAAAATCTCTGAATGCCACTGTTATAGAAACACATTAATGATGTGATTTAAACACATATAACCTGCTTTTAAACATTCATTAATGACTCACCACTAACAGTAACACTGAAGCTCTTTTCACTGGCGCTGTTGTGGCTGATGATCTCTAGTTTATATTCTCCAGAGTCTGTGGTTCTGGTGTTTGTGATGGTCAGAGATCCAGTTTGATGATCCAGCTTCAGTCTGTCTCTGAATCTCTCAGTACACTGAACATCTGTACAGATCTTACTGAGATCTCCACTGGTTTGAGCGATGCGAAAGTCATTAAAATACCATACAATCTTTTCTTGTTCATTTGTTTCAACATCAGTTTGTAGAGTGACTGAATCTCCCTCCATCACTGACACTGACACTCCATCTGAACCAACACCAAACCCACCTGAAGACGAAATAAACCGTAAATTACAAGACTAACAAATGTGGTGTGAATTATTATTTTTTCCTTAGGATCATTGTAGGTAGAAAAAAAATCTAAATATACATGATATATTCAAACAAACACCAACATATCTGATGCACTGTACTTAACTCACATCCCGATTCATATATTGCATATTTACATTTATATGATACAACCAAGTACTTTCATTGACCTCTGATTAATAATCAACCCTCAAAGTGGTGTAAAATTAATTTATTGTCATTTCCACCCTATAATAGAGCTAAAAAAATATATATTATTAATTTAATTTCGACAGCAACCTGTATATAGCTTCAAGAGGGCAAATATTTTAGTATAATTTCTTGTATTACCATTTATTGATTTATTATTTATTTTACTCCATGCATTTGCAATGATATTACAGCTTATTCTTATTATTGTAAGGTCTGTACAAATTAGAAAAGGAAACATCTCCATTTCAGTGTTTCATTGAATGTTGTGAAGCAGTTTTTTTTGTTTGTTTAGGAGACGTGCTAAAGTCGCGTTTGGTCTCGTACTGTATCGCGTACCTTGTTAGTGTCGTGCGCTTTGCTTGGCCATTTGTTGTGATAAAGAGGAAAGTGTGTCCAGCTGAATTCAATTTGAGTTTTGTTCAATGAATTTAAAAAAAGCTTCGTTTACCGCGGAAGCGGTCGCGTGACGGCCTCCTCATGTGAAGACCGAAGAGTGTAAAGACCATCGACTCTACCATGCGACTCCATTTTCTTTTATTTTCTTAAAAGCTTTTAGCTTTTCGTTTTAATTACTTTTTCTTATTTGTGTATGTTTTAATTGTTTTTAGCTTTATTTTTTTGTTTTTATTTAAATGTTTTAGTTTTGAAATGTTGTTGTATGCATTTGTCATTTTTATTTAATTTATTTTATTTTCTTAAATGTGTATATATATAGTATTTATAGAGTTTTAGCTTTTAGTTTTAATTACTTTGTCTTATTTGTAAGTCGCTTTGGATAAAAGCGTCTGCTAAATGACTAAAAGTAAAGTAAAGTAAAGTAAAAGTTGGTATAACAACAGTTGTTAAGTTTGTGCTGGTCAGACGAAGTCAGAATGTTCCAGGAAGGAAACATGCAACTGAGATTGTTCAGTAAACCCTCTTCAATTAATATTACCACCACTTGTCTTATGCCCTTATTTGCGTTTTGGGCTAATAGAAGAGTCAACTTCCTGTTGACTTGTTGCATATCAAGACACTAGCATTGTTGCGAAGAGAGTTTCAGCACTATCTACTATTCCTTGCGAATAGTAAGTTAGGCAGTACCGAACAATATCAATGCCTTCATTTGCCGAATCCACTCTCCTGTCGCTATCACACTAGACATAGTAAATATATATATATTTTTTCAACTTTCAATCAGACACAGACAACGCTTTTTTAAAGTAATAATTTAGCCATGCTCTGGGAGACAGAAAAACTGAAACCAACACGTCAGGTTAGGCAGGTTTGAGCGAAGTGTGAGTGTCTGAATTGTGTTAAAGGAAAAGAGACTGTCAAAAACGTCTTACCGTGCATGAAGAATGCAAACGATGTGAACAAAGTAAAAAAATACGTGTTTTTCACCATGTTTTCCACGTTCTAGATATTTCTCTGTGTGAATGGACCGAGACTACTGATGTCCGCAGTGTTGCCAGCTAATTTTCAGGGGAAGTTGCTAAAGGAATGCCGATTCTTCTTTGGAATTTTGGCGTATTCGGCACCATAGGTACATACCGCCCCCAACTGTTTACATTCATACATGGATGATAGTCTCGTCTCTATTAATATTTTATTTTATTTTACTGTTAATTTTATTTCGGGTTCACCCAAGCTGTATTTCTGGCTGCTGCGTGTTCAGCTCCCATGCCAAAAAAACCCAGCTTGTGTGTTCCCCTATTCCTTTGCTTTATTTAAGGGAGTCCGATTTGTTTTTTTGTTTTTTATTACAAAACTTGTAGAAACATACAGAAACAAGGAAGCGAGACATAAATATATTCCAACAAAAAGCAATCATAAAAATATGAAAAGAAAACAAATATTCTGGATTTGCATATGTCAAATTATAATATTATCAATACGTAAAAGTGAAAAAATAAACTTACATTCTTTTAGAAAAGTTGTCATAATACATCAAAAATTTGGCACTCTTTTTGTTATTTGTAAGTCTAAGAGATTAAACAAGAGAGTCCAGTTCAACAAGAAAAAGGGGGAAAGACAGGAGATTTAAGCCATTTTTGCTTATGAATGTAGAATTTTACATTCAATATAAGAAAATTAACAACATATTCAGCAGGTAATAGCTTTGGATTTTCGTAATAAAAAATAACATCTTTGAGGACGAAGGTATGGGTCACATTTGGTTAGAAACATAAGAGCTTAAGTCAACCCATAATTTGTTGGTAACACCACAATCAAAAAACAAATGGGGAGCGGTTTCCTCAACAAAACCACAAAACGAGCAAGACTCATCAACATCAGAATATTTAGAAATAGACAAATTAACGGGATAAATTTTATGAAGGATTTCATAATGATCTCCTTAACCTTGTTAGAAATGCAAAATTTACTTGGCAAAAGCCAGGCCTTTCTCCAATTTTAACCTTGTTAGAAATGCAAAATTTACTTGGCAAAAGCCAGGCCTTTTTCCAATTTATATTTGTTATAAAGGAACCCCAATAGAATTTCCCTCTTGGAGTAATCTTTCTCTTTGTCTGAAATATTTTGTGGATATGTCTGTTATTGCATTTCCGATCTAAAATACAGATACCACCCAAACATAAAGCCGGATAAACACTGTTGCCTTTACTGAATTTAAGGTAACTTTTAATTAACTGAGTTAAGCCTACTGGGATGGCTCTCATCAAAGTTTTATATTCCTTTGGTGGGACTGGAAAATTATGGAGATTCATAAATTGTTTGTAAGTTAAAATATTACCAGAATCATCAACCACAGATATAATAGTTTAAGTCATTATTAAACCATCTAGGGGAAAAAAGAGACTTATGTCTAACAGTTATATCAGCATTATTCCAAAGGAGAACTTTGTGGGGGGAGAAACCATGGACAAAACACAATTTCCATGAAAGAAGACATTGCTGATGGAAGCTAGATAAGGAAATAGGTAAGTTGCCAGGCAAGAAATTACATTTTAGTAAGAAAGACAGGCCACCAAGTTGGTCAGTGACAGTTTACTTTAAAGGTGTTTACAGTATATCTGCGAAGTCCAAAAAATCAAGGCAACCTTCGCTTCTGGAGTTAGCAAGCACATCTCTTTTTAATTTGTACTGTCTATTTTTCAAAATAAACTCCAAAAATATTTTATTAATTTTTTTTATAGCTTTTATCGTTGACAAACAAAGAAAGAGCAGAATATATAAAGTGAGAGAGAGCCCTTCAACTTTAGATAAAAGAACTCTACCGTATAATGAAAGATGTCTCTGAAGCCAGATGTTAAAGATCTGTTTCGTTTTTATCATTTTATCAAAAAAGTTTAAATGATGTCTACTGATTGAATTTTTAGTAATATGAATTCCTAAATATTTTACACTTTATTTTAACTAGGATACCTCCTAAGAATATATCATCCATATCATGAATTGACATTAAGTTTTAGACCTGAGGCACATGAAAATTGTTCAACCAATTCCAGAGCTTTTGGTAACTGATTTTTGTCGTTTTGGCGTAGTGTCATCTGCTAGCTGTGCCATTTTGATCTCCCTGTCAAATATTGAAATTCCTTTCAAATTTTCATCTTGGTCAATTCTTAGACAGAGTAACTCTGTGGCTAAAATAAATAAAAATGGGGAGATTGGACAGCCCTGTCTGACACCACGATATATGTTAAACCTCTTAGAAGTGTCAAAGTTCACGATCACTGAGCTGTTAATACCTCTATAAAACATGGTTACAGTCTCTATAAATGCTTTACCAAATCCAAATAATTCTAGAGTATGAAAAATAAATGTGTGTTCAATGGAGTCAAAAGCTTTATGAAAGTCAAGAAAGAGTATGAGACCATCTGAATAAATTAGATCTGAATAATCCAGCAAGTCCAGTACTAATCTTCAGTGTTGGGGGTAACGCATTACAAGTAACGCGAGTTACGTAATCAGATTACTTTTTTTCAAGTAACTAGTAAAGTAACGCATTACTTTTTCAAAAAAGTAATGCCAGTTACTTTGTTTTCCCATTTATTGACTGACAAGTCTCCTGTCCCCATATTGGGAGAAATCGGAAGTACAGAGGCGTTGTGTGCGCTGTGTGAACATGATGTTACTGTAGTTCTAGACTAAATGTGAATGTGCATTAATTCATCCCACTCACAAAAAACAGATTTAGTATTCATCAAAATGAATTAAAACAGTGAAATGCAAACTCAGAATATGACGCAAACCTGCAATAATTAAATATGTTAAATAACACAAATGTATCTAATCCCATTTTATTAACCAATATCTTTGCTGCTGACCTTTGATGATCCAGTTCAACCATACTAATAAGCAAAAATGACTTTAGAGAAACTAACAATTGTGCTTTGTTGTTTTATTGCTGAAGAGTGTTTCTTCTCCTGCGTTCTACTGTACAGACGTGAATTTACTTTTGCTTCAGCCTGAGGTTTATTCATTACACTTTTTGGTGTGAAAGGGCTTTTATATTTGCTATAAATAGAACTTCTTATATTAAAAACAATCAAGCCCTGCTCATATTTAAAAAGTAACGTGAAAGTAATATAACATTAATTTCCATAAAAAGTAACTAAGTAACGTAATTAGTTACTTTTAGGGAGTAACGCAATATTGTAATGCATTACTTTTAAAAGCAACTTTCCCCAACAGTACTAATCTTATGTTGTTAGAAATGTGACTGCCTTTCATGAAACCAGATTGAGATTCTGAAATAATATTGTCTAAACCATAACTTAATATTTTAGCATATACAGAGGCTAATATTTTATAGTCTAATGTTAACAAAGTAATAGGTCGCCAATATAGATTATTAAAGGATCCTTGTCTTAGGTATATACGGAGCCCCTAAAGGGACATGGTGGTGGAAAAAAATGTGAAAAAATTTGGGGCGGGAGGAAAAAATATTTTTCAGATTTTTAGCGTTCCCTCGCAAAACATTTGCATTCTCTTGCAAAACTTTTGCGTTCCCTCGCAAAACTTTTGCGTTCTCTTGCAAAACCAGTTGAGTTCGGACAAACACTTCTTGTTTACTTTACAGATTGTAGTGGTTCATACAGCTCCATACGTTCACAATGGAGCGGTTCATAGAGTTTTGTTTTGAACTTGGACGAAATAGTTAGTGCATGCTTATCAAGGCACGGTTTTGGGATATTCTATTTGCGTTCTCTCGCAAAACCAGTTGAGTTCGGACAAACACTTCCTGTTTACTTTACAGATTGTAGTGGTTCATACAGCTCCATACGTTCACAATGGAGCGGTTCATAGAGTTTTGTTTTGAACTTGGACGAAATAGTTAGTGCATGCTTATCAAGGCACGGTTTTGGGATATTCTAAAACGCTTAATGTAAACAACTGGATGACTAAATTCAGTACATACCTTATTAATAAAGCATACAGTAGGACATTTACAAAGTATCTACATGGAACATGGTCTTTACTTAAAGGGGTCATATGATGCTGCTAAAAAGAACATTATTTTGTGTATGTGGTGTAATGAAATGTGTTTATGCAGTTTAAAGTTTAAAAAACACATTATTTTCCACATACTGTACATTATTGTTTCTCCTCTATGCCCCCCCTTTCTG
>NW_015664197.1:0-2929 GCF_001515625.1 Sinocyclocheilus rhinocerous | reverse complement strand
TGAACATTTGGGCGGTGTTATGCAAATCTTCCCACATCGTGACGTAGACATGTGGGGGCGTGTTAGAACGAGCCGTTGTAGGTAGGCGTGGTTGACTCTTAACTTTTATAAAAAATATCTTCAAGCAGTGCTTGAAGGCCTGCCAAGAGAGCGTTGCAATAGTCCAGCCAGGACAAAACAAGTGCTTGAACAACAAATGAATAAGATAATTTTGTCAATATTAATATTTATGGATTGTTACACCAAGTTGGTAGAACACCGTGATTTTATTTACCTCTCTATTTTACCATGGTTTTTTTTATTTTCATTTTCTTTATTTCTGCAATTACCTTCTCTTCGTATTGCATATTTTGTATTGTCCTGTCCAACAAGTACTCAAGTCAAAACACTTTGTCAACAGTGCAAACACCCTGCAACATCATCACACACGACTCAGAAAAGTTTGAGCTTTGATAATAACGTAAAATCATGTATTATACATGTTTATATAATACATCCTTGATATTTGTAAATGTATCAATATAAAATCATATTTAAAAGCTCTAATATGAGTAAATGTCTGCTACGATGTTTAATATAAAACAATAATGTAGTTATATAAGATGTGTAATGAGTAGTTTTACTAGTTTACTAGCTAATAAAAATAAACTTAAATTGTAATCGTTCAAAAATGTGAAAGTGTTAAATAATTCATTGTATGTAAAATTAGTTATTTATATTTTAATATTATATTATGCATTTATATTATTTTATAAACACATCTAAATTAACATAGGCCTATATACATTTTATATTTTGCTGAGATTTGATGCAATGATGCAATGATGTCACCACGCAATGACATCACAACATCATTTAGCAACTTTTAGAAACAAATCAACCTTCCTTTAGCAACTTCCCCTGAAAATTAGTTGGCAACACTGATTTGGACACGGCTACTGTCGAATGGAACGCACCTAAAGTCTCCGCCACTGAAGTCGTTTGCGCTTTGCTATTTCAGATTTTGGAAACGTACAACGTAAACGGACCTCTTCGTCGTTAGTAGCATATAAATAATCATGTCAATTATTAAGTAATTTCAGCGGTTCAAATTTCTCTGTTGGTTCTTTTGTGGATTTTGTTAACAGTCGTCGCTGTCAGTCGGTTGGGTGTGGTTCACAAACGAGTATTAATAATATATCCATGGAAATCTGATTTTGTTGGAATCTTCAACAATATGACTTTCAAGATACTTCTGTCTTTGTTAATAATGTGCGGTAAGTTCGCGATTTCTGTTTATTCTTAGACTTTTAGTTTAACTTTGGCACTGGAAACAGTTGATTGGCTGATTTGCGATTTAAAAGTTCTGAAATTGTACTGATTTTATTTTTCTTCTTATTCTTCTTTTAAAGAGGACTCCGATGTGTGAGATATATGAAAATTATTCTGTAACTGATGTTGACTGTTTGCACATTGATAGAATTTCATGTGTATATATAGTCATTTTAGGCCTTTAGAGGCTATTTGAGAGTGTCAGCTTGAAGGTAATATGGATAATGTGGCCTCAATAAAGTGATAATGAGGATGGAGGAAAAACTGATAAACTTATAAATAAATCAATACTCCCGGGACAACAGTTTTTAAAAGGAACGCCTGAAAATTAAAAAAAAACAAATTACCAGATTTTTTATTGTAGAGGTTATTTCAGCACTCATCCACTCAAATCAAAGAAGATAAATGAATTAATGTTGATTTCAGTGTGATACTGCACTATAAGAAAACAAATTAAGATGGTATTTATTATTTATGAGTTTAATAGGCCCATTTCATCTGATATAGGCTATTAAATATCATGATGGGGACATATTAGGAATGACCCAAAAATTGAAGATATGTAAACCGAATGCTTTTTAATTGTTTTTGATGAGGTAATCAGCTCTGTCCATAATTAGTGACATCAACTGTAGTGAAATCAACAACCAGTAGGCCTAGTACAAAAAACACCCCTCTGCTACTAAACTTTGTATATGTTAATTTTTTTTAAATATATCCATAACATTGTATCACAGCATGTCTCATGTTATTGTCTCTTTAAGATGTATGTTGTATTTCTCTTATAGGTCACTTTTGTAAAAAATGTCTGCTAAATGAATGCATGTTCTACATAGATACTAATTTCCTCTTTATTTTCTTAATTTACACCTCAAAAAGTCAAACTGTGTTTATTAGACATTACAAGCAGTGTTATATCAGTTAATCTCTAAGAAACTTTCTGTTTGTTCCTCAGGTGTGTTTGGTACTGAAGATGATGAAGGCAAGACATTATCAGTGATGGAGGGAGATTCTGTCACTCTAAACACTGATCTCACCGAAATACAGGGATTAAATCTGATACAGTGGAGGTTTGGAGGTGAAGGTTCCACCATTGCTAGAACCAATGGAAATGGGATCTCATATGCCAATGATGGGATATTCAGAGACAGACTACAGCTGAATCAGACTGGATCTCTGACCATCAAGAACACGAGAACCAAACACTCTGGACTTTATAAACTACAGATCGACCACAGCAGTGGGATATCAAATGCAAATTTTTTTGTTACTGTCTATGGTGAGGATATATATATATACAATTAGATGTTTTTAAGTTACTTTTTATTTTGTAATTTAAACTGAGATTCAGCATAAAACCGGTAAATAATAGTCTTACAGAATTGTAGAATCGCAATCATTATGTTGTTTTGTGAAACTAAAAATTAAATGTGTTTTGTTAATCTGTATATGCCTTATATAGTACCATAAGATGAATTAATCAACTGTAAAACTTCATATTGTAGTGCCAGTTTTAGTATGTTTCATATCAGTCATTGAATTTGTTTCTTGTAGAGCCTCAATCTGTTATTGATGCTGGTGAAGCTGAAACGAAGAGCGTGTCAGTGAAGGAGGGAGA
>NW_015664196.1:292024-296685 GCF_001515625.1 Sinocyclocheilus rhinocerous | reverse complement strand
AACGCGTTGAGCGGCGGCGGCACGCAGTGCCGCGAGTTCCTGCTCTGTCTCTCCTTGACGGGTGGCGAGGTGCTCAACTATTTGTTGCTGGCGGATGCTAACCTCGGTGAGCCGCTGGAGGATTTCGTCCATGGTGGGGGAGGAGCGCTCGCCTGTGACAGAAACCGGAGACAAAAACAAGGAAAAAAGGTGAGGTGAAGAAGATCGCTTGTCGGTGATTCTTCACTGATTTGCCTGCATTCTCCACCAGTGTAATGGGGTGAAGAATTACACGACAAGTAATCTCAATCAATACCCCGGAGGGTGGATTTATTGGGGTGATGGGTGCTAGTGAGAAAGGTCCAGGTAGGTGCTCCGGTGCCGTGAGTGCTCTCTTCCGTCTTCCCAGTGCAGAGGGTCCGTGCAGTGCTCCTGTGGGGCTGGTCGGTCACACGCTGCTTTCTGTGGGAAAAATGAGAGGGCGAGTTAGTGCTCAGTCTCATGGAGGAATCTCCTAGATGGCAGGGCTTGTGTGGCTTATGTAGCCTCCGCCTGATGAGGTGCAGCTGTGACCGATCAGCCTGTGATGATGATGGCCAGGTGCTCCTCGCTTGTTTCCAGGGCGACGCTGATGAAGCTTCGGGACGCTCGTCACGATATATATATATATGTTTTAATTCCTGTTCCCCCAAATTTGCCCAATTGTGATGACTTAAGCATTTGAGAACCCTGGAAATGTGAAAAGGGTCCATTGTCCCTTTTCAAACAAGCTTTCAAGGCTCCATAGCATTATGTCCAAATTGTTTATTGATCTAAAACAATAAACAATTCCAAGTGTGCTTGGTAAAAACAGAATCATATGTTGAAAAAAAAGAAAAGAAAAATATGCCATTGATGTGTGTGTGTGTGTATATATATATATATATATATGTAAATAATTAAACAAAGGGATACATAAATTGGGTTAAGTATATACTTAGTTTATTAATTTACATAATCTAATTAATTTATATTTAGCCTTTTAAGTTTAATTGTTTTCTCTGGCATATGTACATATTTACCACTATTACCATTCTGTTTTTTCACTGTTACAGTGAGCCAACCCCACCTACTGTACTTATGCTTTACACGTTTAAGCAAAGGGGCTGTGCATCCCAATTAGCAAAAATGTAAATGATTTGCAATCACTGTCACATGCTCTGTCTTTGCTTTTCTACAGATATTCTTTTTCTAATGTGAGTCTATTAATTCAGTCACAGTGTATGCTTTAAGATCAACACAGCCTCACTCTCTCTCCATGAGAACCAATCAAGCAAAAAAGGAGAATATAAAGCGGCTTTTAATAAATTATTCACCCCATAAA
Source organism: Sinocyclocheilus rhinocerous (assembly GCF_001515625.1). Lineage (NCBI taxonomy): Eukaryota > Metazoa > Chordata > Actinopteri > Cypriniformes > Cyprinidae > Sinocyclocheilus > Sinocyclocheilus rhinocerous. Next base: position 295,343 of record NW_015664196.1, on the reverse strand, counting down.
TATTCATCCCTGATCTGGGAAAATCTATTATTTCTTAAGTGACAACAATCTATGATGGGGAAGCCTCATAGGATGTCATTTATATGCTACCTCTATCACCACCCGGGAGGAATAAGGGCCTAATTACTTTCACAAGGAGTACTGGGGAAAGCAGCTATGCACTTAGTGTGATTTGTTGATTATGTGACTTGTGAATATATGTGTGCACTTTCTTCCATCAAAGTAAATATTTAACTAGGAGAAAATGAAAAATCATTCTTGTATGGCAGAGCGAATAATTTACAATTTTTTCCCCAGTAGCCACCAGTCGCATCAATGGTTTCCGCAGCAAGATTGAGTCTTTGGAACCCTCTTGGAAGGTCTAAAGGTGATGCCATCAGTATAATGTGAGTGATTCGGTCGAAAGATGCACCTCTTCATAATGTCATATTTGGCAAGTGCTTCAGAGCATTATAAAGAGAAATATACATAATTTACAGCCATGACAAATAAACACCTCACAAATTTTGAAAGAGATGGACATGTTTTGCTTGATGCTCCTGGGGAACTGCAAATTGCTTTCATTATTTTCCCTGAGCTCTAATGAATGTGGGTGGAGGGCATGGAATGTCCAGTAATGGATTTTTATATTTATTGCCGTGTGTCAGTTCGTCATCATCATCCTCATCCTTTTTTTCACAATTTGAGTACACACTCAGAGTACTCAAATTTATAATAGGTGCAGTATATGGACAGTTTTTTTTTATTAATGCTGTTGTAAATCCTGTAAGACAGTGTTTCCCAACCTTTTTTTAGTCGCGGCACCCTTTGGAAATTTTAACAAACTTGTGGCACCCTACAAAATACATTTTGTCACAATATTTGAATTTCTAACTTCGATATGATAATTTGAAAAGTATAGATATTCGGTACAACAGGGAAGAACTGCAGAATATAATGTCATACAGATATTTTTAATATTATTAAAAAAATTTGTCCATCAATGGTGGCAATCAATAGGCTAATTTCTATTGAAGAGACCAATTTATATGACAGATTTTAATGTAGGCTTTTATACATATGTAAACATAATTTAATTATCATTATATTTAGCTATCTCACAAATTTTTGCTCACTCAGTGTTTTTTAAATTTTACAGTTGGGTAATTTTGGTGCAGTAGCACGAGATGGCTTGATTTCAAACTTTGAATTGAATAAAAAATGACAAGCAAGCAGTCAGTAATAAAATAAGAACAAATAAAGAAATGAATAATGATAGCACAAATAAAAAATAACAACAGGCCTTCGAATTAAATAAATTGCTTTTTAATTTTTCAGGTAGGTCTAACAGTTTTAAACGTTGAAATACATCTAAATTGTACATTTTAGCATTAATAAAAACGTACAAAAGTGTACGTTTTGTGCTTGTAAATGTTACGTATTAATACCTACGTATAAACATGAGACCAGGCTGATCCACCGCACGTGCTTTTAAGCTCCCTGGTCTCTACATCACCCAGCCCATGATGTCTCGCCCATCCATTGGACTGATTACACACGTGATTCAGAGCTTGGTCATGCTGGAGGCATTTCCATAGCGTTTCGACGCAGCATCTCGTTCCCTCAGGAAACCATGGTTACATGCGTAACCTAGAGATGTTTTATATTTTAACATATTTAAAATGCAATTTATTCCTGTGATGGAAAACGTCCCAGGTTACGTATGTAACCATGGTTCCCCGAGGGAACGAGACGCTGCGTCGCAAGGCCATACTTCCGGCATCCCTACTAGAGCTTGCTTCACTCCTAAGAAGCTAGCGCCGGCTGCACCTCACGTGCTTTTAAAGCTTCCTGGTCAGCACGCCCCCCGCCGCGGACGTCTCGCCCATCGTTCGACTGATTACACATATGATTCAGAGCTTGGTATCGCTGAAGGCGGTCCCCTAGCGTTTTCCGACGCAGCGTCTCGTTCCCTCGGGGAACCGTGGTTACATACGTAACCTGGGACGTTTTTCACTAACACTCATGTGGACACTGCCAACGCTGTTCTCTGTGTTAATTCTTTTTCAAAACATTCCATTCGAAAGTAAAGTTTGTAATTGAGTGAGGGATTAAAATGTTCATCATGCTGTATTGTTTGACTCTCGAAGCTGTGCATGCTAGAGAAGAAAGAACGCTAATAAGAATATTCTAATAAATGGAATGCATACGTCGCTAATGGTGCTTAGTGTGAATAGAATAATTACAGTGTGTGAATACTCCTCATTACAAAGCTTACCAACTCATTATCAGCAGAATGGCCTTCATAACCTCAAAGGTGCAAATACACAAACATTTTCATCTACAGATTAAGCTGTGAATTTCTGATTTATATCTATCGTCATAATTTGCTGCTGGAGTGTTTGTTTTGCTTACGAGACAGAGAGAAACTTCATCTTGTAACACAGTGTTTCCCAACCGGGGTGCCGCGGCAATTCGAAGGCCTGTCGTTATTTTTTATTTGTGCTATCATTATTCATTTCTTTATTTGTTCTTATTTTATTACTGACTGCTTACTTGTCATTTTTTATTCAGTTCAAAGTTTGAAATCAAGCTATCTCGTGCTACTGCACCAAAATTACCCAACTGTAAAATTTAAAAAACACTGAGTGAGCAAAAATTTGTGAGATAGCTAGTTATAATGGTAATTAAATAATGTTTACATATGTATAAAAGCCTACATTAAAATCTGTCATATAAATTGGTCTCTTCATTAGAAATTAGCCTATTGATTGCCACCATTGATGGACAAATTTTTTTAATAATATTAAAAATATCTGTATGACATTATATTCTGCAGTTCTTCCCTGTTGTACCGAATATCTATACTTTTCAAATTATCATATCGAAGTTAGAAATTCAAATATTGTGACAACATTTATTTTGTAGGGTGCCACAAGTTTGTTAAAATTTCCAAGGGTGCCGCGACTAAAAAAAGGTTGGGAAACACTGTTGTAACAGACATGACTATTTGTGAAGCTCCGCTGAGGTCTACGCCCTTGGCTGGATGCTCATTGGAGGTCTTGACAAGATGGCAGCTCAACTGTTGAGAGCTGCGGGGAAAAGCTAGTCTTTATTCTAGAATCCACTGCTGTTTTGGAGAGTTCAGTCTGAGAGAAAGTCCCAGTGGGCGTAATTGTTATTATGCTCAGTGCCTGAGGAGAGGGGGTTTGGCTATAAGAGAAAGACGGGGCACTGGGACAGATGTGTCTTGAATACTACTCTGCTGCACTATATTCAAGCTGGATAAAATAGAAAGCAAATAAAAGTAAGCAAAAAGCATGTAAAGTTTAATCTCAAA
>NW_015664196.1:289405-291896 GCF_001515625.1 Sinocyclocheilus rhinocerous | reverse complement strand
TGATTGCCACCATTGATGGACAAATTTTTTTAATAATATTAAAAATATCTGTATGACATTATATTCTGCAGTTCTTCCCTGTTGTACCGAATATCTATACTTTTCAAATTATCATATCGAAGTTAGAAATTCAAATATTGTGACAACATTTATTTTGTAGGGTGCCACAAGTTTGTTAAAATTTCCAAGGGTGCCGCGACTAAAAAAAGGTTGGGAAACACTGTTGTAACAGACATGACTATTTGTGAAGCTCCGCTGAGGTCTACGCCCTTGGCTGGATGCTCATTGGAGGTCTTGACAAGATGGCAGCTCAACTGTTGAGAGCTGCGGGGAAAAGCTAGTCTTTATTCTAGAATCCACTGCTGTTTTGGAGAGTTCAGTCTGAGAGAAAGTCCCAGTGGGCGTAATTGTTATTATGCTCAGTGCCTGAGGAGAGGGGGTTTGGCTATAAGAGAAAGACGGGGCACTGGGACAGATGTGTCTTGAATACTACTCTGCTGCACTATATTCAAGCTGGATAAAATAATTAACAGATGATAAAAGTAAGCAAAAAGCAAGTAAAGTTTAATCTCAAAGGAGTTATTACAAACTTGTATGCTGCTATATTTTGTGGTGTTTGCCTTTTGAGTTCGATTTTGAAGCACAAACCTCTGATTCTGATTTATTTGGGTATTTTTTACTTAATGTATAATGTATAGGCTTATGTTATATAATAAAGGCGACTATTGCTACAAATTATACAGGAAAACATCTAACTTGGTACATTGCAAAAATATTCATTTTAATATTTAAAATGAACAACAGGGCTCAAAATATGCAGTTTGATTGCTATTTATTTAAAAGATGAATTTGTTATTCTTTCTGAATGATCTGAGAGTCATTTTTTTGTGAATTGGTCACACTGTATGGTTGTGATTCACTAAAAACAAAAGGTTCACATGAGTCATTTGTTCTTGAATCAGACTACAGTGGTCGTGTTGTGTATTTGTTTTTGCGTGCGGTCCTTGAGAACAACCAAACAATTCTGCCGTTAATTTGCAATACACCAAATTTTATCTCATCACAGTCAATTCAGACTACTAGAGATTTTCAGAAACAATATCGAGATCGCAATGAAGATCACAATATATCGAAAAAAAACAACAAAAAACAGTATTTTTACCCATCCCTAGTAAATAATGATTATAATCATTTAGTTTTGATTTATTCTTTTAAAATCATACAGTTTGCTATATATTTCCATGAATGATCTTAAGGAGCATATGTCAGTGCTGGCATGTACGATTTAGTGTATATATCCCTGCTTGCTTGCTTGTGTTTAATATCTTATCCCTGTGTGCTCATCCATCATCCGTCACCTCTACTCTCCCGCAACGCTGGGTCACATGACTCCTGCACTTTTACTGACATATCATTAAAGAATTAATTCCACCGAGAAGACCGTGTACTCCTCAATTTGAGACGTGTTAAGTTTGACATGGGTGTAATTGGACGGCAATTAACAAATTGCATAAATCAATCTTGTCAAGGTGCCATCACCTTCATTAAGGCTATAAAATATGGTATCCTTCCTTTAGAAGAGAGACAGTCTTTATTCATAGGATTTTAGGCTGAAATATAAACAAGCTCAAAGCTTAGTATATAACTTTTCCTGTCTTTTATTATCTGTTACTGCAGTTCCAGTTCTCTAAACTGATCGACCTGACGAACACTTCAAGCTAGAGTATATGAGCAGAAGCAGGGCAAGAAGTGGTCTTCAATTACTAAAACATATGTGGAACCCAAGTAAACATTTTTATACCTCACAATGTACGGCAAGGCAAGGGTGTCATTAGACCAGCCATATTAAGTTGAACACAGATGGCACACAGCATGTTGTGGTTCCCCACTGTGGGTCAATAAAGGAGGCGAGATGGTGTTACGAACAGCAGCAGTTTGACATATATAACTGACGTATTGGAGGATGTGTGCACATGTAAGAGGTTGTCCGTCAGAGCTAATGAAAAATTAAACCCGTGTTAAACACAGACTCTTTACGCTTGGGTGATGAAGCTTTAGCTCAAACAGGGTGGTGGAGGCAGTAACATGCTAGCTTGTAATGAAAGCCAAAGGAGAGGTACATAATACTCTTGGATTGACAGTCACATGTCAGGACGCCATGATGTCAAGCTTGTTTTATTGGATGTTCAGTATAGGTGCCCTAATGAAACCTGTAGTATTCACATATCAGAGGCATTAGAAGGGATCAAGAACCACTGCTAGAATTCTTGTGTAGGTAAAAGTTAATTTCAATAAGGGAGTAAAATAAATAAATAAATAAAAAATACCAAAAGAACAGATTTTTAATTGAGTATTTCTGAAAGTACACTACTGTTCATTTGAAATGTTTCTTGAGAGCCAAATCATTTTAGAATGATTTCTAAAGGATCATGTGCCACTGAAGATTCAGCTTTGCCATTACAGGAAGAAATTACTTTAAAAAAAAAAAAAA
>NW_015664196.1:268537-289154 GCF_001515625.1 Sinocyclocheilus rhinocerous | reverse complement strand
TTAAAATAGAAAACAGTTATTTTAAATTGAAATAATATTATATTTATAATATTATAAATATTACAGTTTTATTGTATTTTTTTATCAAATAAATGCAGTCTTGGTGAGCATAAGAGACTTATTTCAAAAACATAAAAAAAATATAATGACCCCAAACGTTTGAAAGTTAGTGTAAATATAAATTTTCTCAATTGTATTTTTGACTGAATCATATAATATTCTGTTTAGCCATATAAACAAACTATGTTTATATTTACTACTGTTTAGTAATAAGAATATCTATAAACTAGACACTCATGTGTGTGGCGATTAAATATTCACTATTTGACATAAGCATGTTATGTGCTTCTAAAAAGCCAAAAGGTTAAGATATGTTCGCTATGTCAAAGTAATTACCAAATAAATATGCACATAATGCTTTTGCATGTACATAAACAAACAAACATAAATGCATGAATTTGTTCAAAACTAACTTACAGTGGGGTCATTTTGGATATCTTGTTGTACTGCTGTATTTTTTTTATCATATTCATGCAGCTAAACTCACTTGTGCACAATATAGCATATAACCCAAACTGCTACATCACCTTATTAGAGAGAAAACCCTCTTCAGTTTACATTTTTGTCCACCTTCATCTTAGATGTATATTACAGTTTTTCAATATTGGCAACACAAGCAATGTATCAAGAAAACAATATGACAAATAGCGCTATCCAGAATGCAGCTTGCCAAAGGCTTCATTAAATGGGTGCAGTGATAAATAAAGTGAATATGAAAAACAAGGGGAGGCACTATTGAATATGCACAATCTGATATAGAGTAAACTACCTTATGTTACCCAAATGAAATGCCATGTTTTAAGAGACAGACAACTTTCCACTTGCATAAAAATAATGAAAATAAATGTATAGCCTGATGGACCCTGACCTGTTTTTTTTTACTCCATTCTTCACTTTACATTTCTGTTCCAAACATGTGGATACATGGTGTCATTTGATAAGATGATTAAGTGGTTACACATAACAATTCAATAAAGGTTTCATCTCACTGTAAAAGCCCAAAACAACAGAAATAACAATGAAAATGTCACCGGTACCCTGGACACAAAGGTGATATGTGGGTCTGTTTGTGAAAAGGGCTATTTTGATTAAAATGTCAGTCACTTAACAGCCCCAGCGCTTTTAGTTCTTCTAAACTCAAGCGTACACGCTTACACTGCCTAAACTTACACATAAATATTTCATACCAGTGGCTCGAAGATATTGTGTAGTTGTGTGTTGTACCATCTCTCATAATGCATAGTAGGGCATTTAAGTTAGGGGTTAGTTGGTGCTATGTAATAATGTATTCAGTTTACAGTTTACAAGAACTGTATGTTTAAGTTTCTGTCTTTGACTTTTAAGCCTGACCCACTTGCATATTTGAACAGCTGTAAAATTGCACAATAAATCAAACTATATTGTAAACGCTACAATGTCATCTGTCAAAAAAGCACATTCTGCCTGCAGTCATACTCTTTTTATGAAAGCAGATCAGAGAGAGAGAGGTCATGAAGAAACCCTTCAGCGTTGTCATATTGGCCAGGGACAGTTTGATTACACATGCATAAATACTTATTTGTATAAATACTTATTTGTATTTGCATTTTAATATGTCTGGATATACATTATGCATGTATGGATATACACTACTGTTCAAAAGTTTGGGGTCAATACGATTTAAAAAAATAAATTAAAGCCTTTATTCAGCAAGGATGCACTATATTGATCAAAGATCGCAGTAAAGACTTTTACATTGTTACTAAAAATCGTATTTAAAATAAATGCTGTTCTTTTGAACTTTCTGTTCATCAGATAATCCATTTTGACAAAAATATTAAAGGGGTCATATGATGCTGCTAAAAAGAACATTATTTTGTGTATTTGGTGTAATGAAATGTGTTTATGCTGTTTAAGGTTCAAAAAACACATTATTTTCCACATACTGTACATTATTGTTTCTCCTCTATGCCCTGCCTTTCTGGGATCTGGACTGGGCTCTGTGAGCTCCCGGACTGGATCTGGACTGGGCTCTGTGAGCTCCCGGACTGGATCTGGACTGGGATCTGTGAGCTCCCAGACTGGATCTGGACTGGGCTCTGTGAGCCCCCGGACTGGATCTGGACTGGGATCTGTGAGCTCCCGGACTAGATCTGGACTGGGCTCTGTGAGCTCCCGGACTGGATCTACGAAGCGTTTTAGGTAGGCGTGGTTGACTCTTAATTTTTATAAAGAATATCTCTTTGGATTTGAGACTTTAGTCTTTGCAACTTTACAGATCTTCTTTATGCACCAAGAGCTTGTAACACTCCAAAGAGAAAGGAAAAATTTAAATTGCATCATATTGACCCCTTTAAGAAGCACAATCGTTTTTAACTTTAATAGTTAGAAGAATTGCTGATTCTTGAGCATCAAATCAGCATATAAGAATGATTTCTGAAGGATCATGTGACACTGAAGACTGGAGTAAGCTTCTAAAATTCAGCTTTGTAACAGAGGAATAAATATATATATATGTTTAATTTATTTTTAATTAAAAATATATATTTGTATTTATAATGTTAAAGTATTTATGTATACAGAGCTTTAGAAACAAAAAAATTAGTTATATTATAAATACAGATACATTTTACTATTATATAGACACTCAACAATATGAAAAATGTAATATACAGATGAATTAACAATGACAATAATTTTAGTTACAGTATTCACTTTTATAGACAAAGGGATGGAAATCATTCAAAACGAGTTGAATGCCGTATTTCAGGCACTTTTTAGTTCTTTGTATGGCAATTTAAAATGGTTTATTAGGCTACTGATATGACTGGAATCTTCATCTCACGTGAGTATATGATTTTAAACATTTTTCAAAATGACTGTCCTTTTTTATCAAGTAAAAATGAATGTGTGCAGCTTTGAAGAGATCACCTTTTTCATTATGTCTTTATTTAAGCATGCTATTACTTAGTATCCATCTGTCAAGTTCTTATCATCTTATTAAGCTATTCAAGAGCTTGAGGAGAGATGTGATAGCGGAGCAGGAGGGTGTCTGACAGACCAAAAGAAAGCAATAAGAGCACAAGCCTCCAGGCAGGAACCACTGAGATCCAGGAAGGGAATAGTGTACTTTCATCTTCATTTGAGCCCTTTAAACGTTCCTTTCAGATGCAAATAGGTGAGATTCAGTTGGAGGTCAAAATGTTCAGTGTATGTTTGCAAGTTTTATCTGATGAATAAAGATCTAATTCAAATTAATAATAATAATAATAAAAACAAACCAACATTTCACACACAAATACTAGGTGAAATAATCAGTTTTAATAAGAAAATTACTATTTATTATAAATTATTAATTTAATTGTTGAATAAAATATAAATATTTTAAATATTTATTTTGCTTTGTCCACCTTTGATTATGGGATTGCCATCACTGGAGGCTACCTTTGAATTTGGCCAAAACCAGGTTTCTAAGGAACAGCCTTTTAGACCAGGTTTTGCATTGTGAGTGTTCATTTCACATTATCTGCAATTAATATAAATACATCTGCAAATCAGCATTTCATAAGCACTCTTGTTTTAATTTCGAAAGTAGACCATTCAACAGGCACTGGGGCATTGTGTGACTGGTGTGAAAGTGAAAGACATATTTACAAATTTGATCATAACTATAGCATTTCAAATATAAAATACTAGTATCAGACTCAGAAATAATGAAGACTCTGGCCTTGCATCTCTTTGTCTAATATGTTGTTTCTGGTAACTAAATTGATGTCGGATTAAGGCAGCGTTCCACTATCAACTCGAATGTAGTCACGGATGTCGCACTTACCGACTGTTCTTGCTGAAATCTCGCCCTCATCTGTCCAAAGTCTGTCACACTCACCCATTAAGAATGGAAGAGCATTGACAGACTGAACAACCATTTCAGAACTTTCTCTCTGTTTTCTTGTCACGCATTGCAACGCCCCACGTTGGCAGCAAATCAGTGTGAAGCTCGCCAAAATAACAGGAATACATACATAAATAACTGCAGTAGAGCGAATTAGCATGCGATTCAAAGAGTAATTTGTGAATGTGTGTGATGTGTATTTGTGCCTTCAGGGCAAGGTAATGGGCAGTTTAACTGTGAAAAAGTTTCACATTCAGTAAGCACAGCTCAGCTTTCTTATTTTAATAACAATTTAAAGGAATATTTTACACCAACATTTTTAATTTGTTGAAAATTGACTCATCCTTGGACCATCCAAGATGTAGATGAGTTTTATTCGTCATCAGAAGTTTTGGAGAAATTTAGCATTGCATCCTCACCAATGGATTCTCTGCAGTGAATGGGTGCCATCAGAATGAGAGTCCAAACAGCTGAGAAAAACATCACAATAATCCAATCGACACGACTCCAGCAGTTAATGTCTTTGTGAAGTAAGAAGCGGCATGTTTGTAAGAATCAAATCCATCATTACAACATTTTACTTTAAACTGTTGCTTCTGGATAAAATACAAGTCCAAAAGTCCATTCCCTGTTGTCCTCTCACACCACAATCCATCAACATATTTGTTTAGAACTTTTTGGACTGTTTTTGCTTATAAACAGTGCTTGATCTGTGCATATATCTCTCTCTTCACTGGGGAAAGGAGTATTATGGATAGAGGACTCATTTGAAATTAAAAAACATCTTATGGATTTGTTTATTACAAAACCACTGCCTTTCACACGACAGTAACTGATGGACTGAAGTCATGTGGATTACTTGTGGATTATTGTGATGTTTTTAATCAGCTGTTTGGACTCTCATTCTGACGGCACCCATTTATTGCAGAGGATCCATTGGTGAGCAACTGATGTAATGCTAAATTTCTCAAAATTTGTTCTAAACTTTTCAAAATTTGTTCCAATCGATAATCCACTTTAGACATTCTACTAACAGTAAGTAACTTTGCAACTACAGGTCAACTAGCAGTCATTAGAGTATTAGTAGACTGTCTGCTTAATATCTTCTAACACTTTATTTTGATGGGTCAACAACATACAACATACTGACTATCAGAAACTTTGCAAGTATATGTCAACTTTTTCTACTAACCCTAAACCTACCCTAACAGTCTATTCTGAGAGTTAGTAGACATGTAGTTGCAAATTAATTAGAATTAGTTGACATGTAGTTGACATGTAGTTACAAAGTTACTTATAGTTAGTAGAATGTCTAAAGTGGACTTCCGAAATAAAGTGTAACCCAAATTTTTGATTTTGATTTGTAAACCAAGTTTTGATTTTTGGATTAACTATTCCTTTAAAGGAAGGAGAGCCTCATAAACTCCTGAATGGTCAATTGCTGAATGCCACAAGCGTCTAGATCACCAACTGAGCAATAATATCAAACATGTTGGATGCTGTCAGAGAATCAGCAGCGCTGTTAACACCCCCCTGCTGAGCGTCTTCAGACTTCCTCTGATTCTCAAACGACTGTAAATTCAGTTTACGATGGAAAATTGACTGAAAAATGGCTAGTGGGACGCTGGCCAAAGCTGAGGATGTCTGGTTACACATGAAAAATACTATACATACAGCTGCCTATTTAATTTAGCTATTATTAATCTTAGATATTACATTCACAATGTCTGAAGCAACATCTGAATGCTTAGTACAATAGGAATTTGAATGCTTTGTACAACAGGAAAGCTGAAAATGTGCTTTTTGTGCAAAATCCGACTTTTTTCCTCTCTAAAGCTTAATATATAATGTGCATTAATGGGGAAAGCTAATACATCCTTTCATCTCTTATCCTGTAGGGCTAAGTGAGGATAAGGGGTAATATTCTTCATCACCACATGCTACACTGGAACTCTTTTAAGTATATGTTTAGGCTGTTGGAACTATATCACCTTATATAACCTTATCACATTTAAGTACAGGAAATACTAGACCTGAGGGAGCAGATGATCTCACACAGCTGGCACCCATTGAAATAAACCGTTGCATCAGATTTTTGCACTCCCACCAAACATACAGTAATTCATGTGTTTTAATAGATTTCTTGGTTAATATTTGTTTACAGTTTATGGTATGTTTAAAAGCATGGTAAACCCAATGAAGGCACTTGGGTGAAGTAATGATTTTATTTTCATATCCATCAGGTGAATTTAACAACTATAACTAGCTTCTGTGAGAAGATTCATATTTCATAACCTTTTTTTTTTTTTTTCAAATAAACACTCACGCACATATTTCTGGAGGAATGTGTAAAATCTGTTTAAATTTGAGACCTTTTTCTTAAAAGGTGACACTAATTTGGATAGCCTTCATTCTGGCTAAGGGTTCTGATTCACTAATTGGCATATAATTGGGTTTAGCAGGCTTCCAGTAAGAGCTGCAAGGATGTTCTCAATATTTATTTATATTCTGTTCATTCCTAAACAGTGGTTTGGGAAAAATTTATAGTCACTGCAGTTATTTTAACTAACGGAGTCAGATTTTATGGAGTCAGATTAATGATTAACACATCATCTTTTAAGTGCTTTTGTTATACTGCATTAGTTTAAAAGAGCAGTATTTTGCTGCTCTACAATCTATAGGTTGCCATAAGGAAACCTAGATGATTTCATGGACAGGAGTCCATGAACAAGGTTTTTTAATGGTTTCCAAAGCCTCCATCTTAGTCCGTTTTATTATGGCCATTCCTTTGTTTGTCAGAGATCCCAGAGATCATCCAATTCAAATATTAAGCTCCCCAGTGCTGTGACTGAGAAAACCATTACAGAGTGACATGTTTGCTTTACTTCTGTCCTATTAACACTCCCATCTGTCCTGATGAATTCCTGTGATACCTTGGAGTGAAGGGAGTTTATATAAGTTTATTATTCCTTTATATAGTGTTTACAAATCCAGACTGATGTATGTAACGTTTATGCATATATTTTTATACAACAGTTGTTTTTCTTGAATCTGATTGGTTGAGTAGCATCCAACAGCCCATCAGCACTGGAACTTTTCACTGTTTGCATCACTCCACATGTTTAATTGTTTAATCCACTTTTAATTTGACTTTTAGTTTGAATAATTTTCTTTTTGTGCATTTATCATGTTTATTTTTGTAGTTTTAATATCTATATTTAGCTTTAAATCAGTTTTAGTTTTAGTAATTTTAATACTAAATTTTCTTTTTTTTTCACTCAGGTTTTTAGTAAAGGTTAAGTTTACATTTTACAAGGTTTTCATCTAGTTTTTATATTTTATTTTATTTTAGTTTTATTTTAACTAATTAAAACTATTTTAATAGTTTTCTATTTTAATAAACACTTGTGACAGTTACAATATACTATTACATAGATATTTGTTAATAGATAATATTTTTTAAATCAATATTATGTATGCAGGTAAACTGAAATCAGAAAATCATAGAGAGCTTCCTGTGATGAGAAGCGTGTTCTGTGCTGCAAAACAAGTTAGTATTTTGAGCAAGTTGTGAATGTTATTGTCACGAATCCTGTCCATGAACTTCTGTCTGCTTGCCACCAGAGGTCGCCCTCCCATTATATTGACTCTCACACCACACAGACTGTTACACATCACCCTGGACTACATTTCCCATGCTCCATTGCACTAATCACAAGCTCACCTGAAACCATATTCAAGAGTATCTAGCCATTGCCTATTACTCTGATTTACCGGACTGTTTGTTGATAGAGTTTTTTTGCGATGGCATTAATCAACAGCTGAGGTCTAAGCTTAGACGCGAGGGTCCGCGTTCATCACTCTGTCAGTTTATGGATTATGCTTTGTTGACTGTTGGCTCTCTATTCACTGTGGGTGTCGTGGAGGAGGAACGCGACACCGCATCTATGACTGAAATGGTGGCTGGACCAGAGCGCACTCACAAAATGGCGGCCACAACAACCGGTCACGTCATTACTGCCATTCTTGAGCCAAGTCAAGTCACAACTGATCTTCGTGAGCCAAGTCAAGTGACAGCTGATCATTCTGAGTCAAGTCAAGTCATCGCTGATCATTCTGAGTCAAATCAAGTCATCGCTGATCATCACAGCGGCGCCTACTATGATGTTTCCAGAGGTGGCGGCTGATGCTGCAGAACCTCCCAAGGAAGTGGAGTTCGTTGCTGTTTCCCCAGAGGCGATGGCGCCCGCTGCAGCTTTTCCAGAGGTGGCAGCGTGTGCTCACACCACCATTCAACGCCGAGTATTGTATAGCGTTTATCACTCATAGCGATAGCTACTCTACGGAGCCATTTCTAGTTCTTAGTTCCAAGTCATAATCTTGCCCTGCCTGCTTTCCCGTGTTCAGATTCTTGCCTGTGTATTGTGTATTATTCGTTCGTCTTGCCATTCGGACTATGTTTGCACCTTGCCTGGACTATTGCTCATGTTGTCGGATTAGCCTCATTGTCTGACCCATCCCTGTTATGACCACGTCTCTTAATAAAGCCTTGCATATGGATCCGCATGCCTCTCGTCTCGTCGCCTCCATCACAGTTATTCTCTGTTGTCAGTGGTTGGGACTACATAAGGACAAAGCACAGTTTCATTCTGGCACCCTATTGGCTACTGGAGTTATCAGTGAAATTTGCATATTTGTCAGCACGTAGCGTGTGCCCAAAGGCCTCAAAGCGCCATTGAAAATAGATGCTGTTGACTGGTTATCAGGGGATTTGCTGTGCATTTGAGCGTGAAGTCCAACCTTTTCTGGGAGAACCGTTCAAGGAAGACAGCATATGAGTCTATTGATAAGTGCTATGTAATTGTTCCATTATGCCTTAATATTCAAAGCATCTCTTATAGATGACACGGAATGGGCTATTTGTTGTCCTGTGCATTTGGTGCAAAAAGAGAAATACACTGATGACACTCACTGCAGGGCTTTTCTAACACATTGATATGGGCTCTTACAAACAACACTCCTGTCCTTTGTGATTACACTCACGGCCCGTTTGTCATGGTAACAGCAGCTTTCTGGCCTGCTCCGCTCTCCATTAGCAGACTTTAATTTAGGAGTGATCAAGACCCATCCCGTCTTTCTAAATGACATAGAAATTCTTCAGACAAACTGAAATAGCTTTGTGTGGCCATGCTGTCAGCATTGGTTTGGCCTGGAAGATGGGGAATTTTTGTGGTTACAGCTAAGGAGTCCTCTGATGGCTTCATCTCAGCGTTGAGAAATCATTCTCTCCTTTGTATGTCCGACCTGGAAGTCTGATCTTTTTGCTTTCTTTCATTTTCTTTATGAATCCGCTCACAATCATTCAAAAGATCAATTAAAAGATAAAGTGTGTTTGCCATAAATGACTGTTTTCCGCAAATTTGTTCTTCAGAGCAGGCCAGATTGGGATGGCTTTCCCCCTCTGTAAAGCTGCCTTATGAAAATTACTATTTATAGCACTATTCATGCACAAATGATTTGCTGAGCTGATTTACAACCATTATAGATTTTGAACAGCATATATTTTGCTGTCGAAAAGTCTTTTGGGCTGACTTTACCCCTGTAAAGCCTATCATATGAAATAATAGTCAGAAAAAGCTAATTTTTTTAAATAGAAAAGTTTATTGAACCTTTAGACAATATGTGAAAAAAGCATATGTGTTTTACTGTAGGAAAAAACTAAACAAAAAACAAAAAGGATATTTAAAAGAAATCAGCAGAAACTTGTCAGCAGAAACTTTCTATGCAAATTAGGCTCATTATACATTGGGTCTTATTTGTCTGGGGCAATTCATGTCAAACCATTACTGCCTACACAGAATTTCATGTAAAAGAGATCTTTGTGTACACTTTCTATTGATCATGTTAGTTATCCATTAAATTATGATTTTCTTCTGATCAAATGATATAGAAAAATGTGCCAAGCACAGTTTCTGCATTTTAAAGAGCTGATTCAGATGTATTTTCAATTTTCAATATAATTTTAATTTAAGCTTTAGTCATTTTGTTATGTGCTTTTGTCATCTTTATTATTTATTATTATTTAGCTTTATATATTTTTAATTTCATTTTTAGTAATTTTAGTATTTAAGCTTAAACTTTATTATTTCATTTAATTGCCAAGGTAACATTTCAAATTTTTAAATGACAGTTTTTCATGTAATATATATATATATTAATTTATTTCACACTGGCCTGGGGTGCATTTCCCAAATAACAATAGCTCGCTGCCTAACTATCATAGTACTATTGTTGAGAAGAAACTAATGACTGTTTCCCAAAAACTTGGGAATTTTGTTGCACATCCGTCATCCAAACAGTGTTTTTAAGATTTGTCATTTATGATGCCAAGCAAGGTGTGAAGTGATCATTTCTGCAAATTAATCATTTCGAGATCAAATTAATGTCATATTATTCCTATAAATAATGAACATGGCATCTGTGGGTTGCGATGTTGTTTGCAAATGTTTATTGGAACTATGGATTCAGGAATCACCAAACTGTTGAACCAAATTGGTAATGATGGAACTTGCGACCATAGTTGGCTAACTTTGTTTTTAGTTTACTTTAGTGTCATGATACTGTAGTTCTGGTAAAGTGTTTCAGATTGCAGTAGTCTGCTGCATCCTCCATGAAGCAGATTGATTTTGTTGCTCTATTTTCTGATCTGCATACTTAATTTATGCTAAAATGCTAAAACAGCACAGCACATTGAAATATTCACCAGTAAATTCCCCTTAGTGTTTTGTCTACGGGTGTGCAGTCCAGTAGAAAATACCCTGAAATTATTCAACCATTCACAAAGTTCACAGTTTGGATACTTTCCATTATCCATTGGATGCACCTGTCATCCTGTGAAGGCCAGGCCTAAGCTAATAAGGCTTTATTCTTGAAAACCTTTCACTGAAAGAAAAGACGTGGGATTTAATGTATGCAAGTCAGGTGCATTCTTTGTCAGAAACATTATGCTTATTTTAATAACCTGCAGACAATCCTCTTAAAATCTTGGAATCTGTTTACTCTCTCATTATGTGTATTCTACATAAATTGAAAAGTAATTTTGAATTTACAAGAGTATGTTTTGTATTCAGGTGTGGTGTGTTAAAAACAACAGTTTGAAATGTAAATGTGCCATTTGAGAAAGCGGGAGATTTATGAAATGCTGCTGTTGTGATTAGGGAAACAAATCATTCTCGTTGTGTATTTATTTAAAATGACATTCAGATGCTCATCTGTGCAAACATGTAGCTGTCATTAGGCATGCTTTCATTCTTTTTTTCTTCCTTTTTTCACTTTAGGGTGTGCAAGACTTAAGGGGCTGAAGAGCTTGCGGCGAGCCTGTCATGTGACTAATGACTACCGAACAGGAAAAGAGGAGCAAAAACAGCTATTCTCACAATTAATGAATGGTACAGAGGCATAAGCATTTAATACTAACAGCTATTTTGACCCCAGCGCCTAACCGCAACCTGCACGTAATTTGTTCAATTATCTCAAATGTCTGGAAAACATGGCACAACTAACCCAGAGGTCCTTTCATATTTACAGGCGGATCATATAAAGTGGCACGGTGTCTTTTTTAGTTGTGTTTGTGCCTATATGTGTGTGCGCTCTGCACACTGTATTCTGGAAAATCTGCAGTGCCATGCAGGAAAACATTTGCTTTTAGCCAAATAATTTATTCAACATTTACATAACACTGAAACAAGGATATGCACACAAAAAAACTTACGGAAAGTTTACAGTTTCAGAGTCTTAAAGGGATAGCTCTCCTGAAAATGAAAATGATGTTATTATTTACTCACCCTCACGTCATTTTAAACCTGTATGATTTCTGTTTTTGTACATACCATGAAAGTCAATAGGGTCCAAAACGACATTGAATCACAGTGACTTTCATGGACAAAATGAAACACAGAGACATTTTCCGATCAATTTTTTTGTTAATTTGAATTTGTGAAGACAGAGGAGCCAATGCAAATGTGAATATTGACCAAGCAGTTGTTCCATAACTGTGAAACTAAACCCGCAAAAGTC
Organism: Sinocyclocheilus rhinocerous; assembly: GCF_001515625.1. Classification (NCBI taxonomy): domain Eukaryota; kingdom Metazoa; phylum Chordata; class Actinopteri; order Cypriniformes; family Cyprinidae; genus Sinocyclocheilus; species Sinocyclocheilus rhinocerous. The sequence goes on along the minus strand of NW_015664196.1, from coordinate 277,147 downwards.
TAAAGAGAGAAAGCAAATACACTTTTTGCAAACACATACATATTACTACTTAAAAGTAATAAAACGTGGAGACAAAAAAACATTTTTATTGAATTCTTTTCTTGTGTTTGCAGTAAATCAGAAGAGCTCATGTTTTATTCAGTGAAGCTGGGAGGCTGTGCACAAAACCCTGACATAAGGAAACTGGACAAGAGCAGGCCTGCTGGGCCATGGCCGGATGTTCAGAAAGTGCAGTGGAGCAAAGAAACTGTTTGCCTGGCTCAAGGACCAAACAATGAACAATTAGAGTGAAATGATTGTGAATCAGTAGCACACATGGAACAGCAATCTAGAAATGATACTGAGGCAGGATTGCTTGACTTTTCTGGCTTTCACACAAAATAGAACCAAATCATTTTAGACAATCAAGTTTGCTTATTTAAACATAAGACTTTAAAATCCTGCCAAAATTGCTGGAAAATATAAATCCAAGAGACAAAAATTATAATATATATTTTCAAGGATCAAAAAGAACATTCAGTACATACTGCTCAAATAAATAGCAGGCTTGAATTGTTCCAAATGATCGGCTGTAGCCTGTTATGAGTATATCTAGAAGAATTTCTCTGTTCATTGTGGTCTGAGAGTATTGAGAGTAACTGCAATATATAAGTTTGGCTTAAATGGATAGTTCACCCAAAAATGAAACACTGAGTGCTTTATCGTGTTTATGTCTTCACTGGAGAATTACATTAAACAATCATTAAACAGAACAATGTAAAGATTCCTTAAAAAATTAAGTAATTTGTATTTTAGAAATATTGTAGGGATATGAAAAGAGATTTGCGGTGAGTAAATAATATAATTCAAATTTTTGGGTGAACTATTCCTTCAATGTCTACATCATATTACTCACTTCAATTATAAAAAAGTGTTGCTTTTGTTAACTAAAACTATTAAAAATCGATAATTGAAATAAATAAAATAAAATATTGTTTAAAAAACTTGGCAACTAACTGAAATAACTTGCCTAACTGAAATAAAAATAAATTAAAGCTAAATAGAAGAATGAATGTAAAATAAAAATAAAAAAAATAAAAATAATAAAGCTTAATGGAAATATAAACAATTTAAATCTAATAAAAATGAAACACACACACACACAATTTTTAATACTTAAAATAAAATTCAAATGAAAACTTAAAATAGAAAAATAACAGATTTTTCAATATTGATAAATATTAATCATCAATAGTACTGTATATACATAATACTAAAATAACACTGGTAAAAACATATTTAATTATATTCAGTATAGGAGTGGAGGACCTGTGGAAATCCAGCTTGTGTCATAGCATATGCTGCTCAGGCTGTTGATCCTTTCAGAAGGCTTGTGAGTCAGAGCTGGGACCGGCCCTCGTTGTTTGTCAAGCAGAGATGCCCTTTCTATTCATTGTCCTCTCCTCCCTCTCTATTCTTCTGCCCTACAGGATTCTCCTGTCATCAACAAGTGCCAAACAATTATGCAGATCACCCCCGCTACCTGCAGGCCCTGAGCGACTCCATGAATCAGACCTGAGAGTACATGCAGAGGAGGTATCTCATTTCTCCTGCAATAAACTTGCTTAGTGAGACATGAAAACAGAGCACAAGACTGACTCATCTGAACCGAGGCAGAAGCCGGTCTGCCAACCAGCAACATATATGCAACAGACAACAGACACATATTTATATGTGACTTCTGTGCCATCACATTTTGTTTTTATGAACATCCCACATAGAAATGCTTCAGCCACAAGAGATGTCTCTGATGATAGATTTTTAAACGATTTAGTAATTTCTTATAAAAAAAATAGTGTTTTCAGATATTTACTACAGCCTCGGCCAGTCTGTCATATCACAGCAAATAAAAAAAAATGGGATAATGGTGTTTTATTTTTATTTTTTATTTTATTTACATTTAGTCATTTAGCATACAGAGAAAGAATAAAATACACCATTATGTTTATTAGTGTTCCCTATGTTTGGGAGCTGGGTCCTTACTTTTAATTACTTTTCTTTTAGTTCATTTGGAGCATTTGATTCAAATCTTGTGTTTTCTTTAGGTTTGGTTCCTTAGAATGCAATCTGGCAAACAACCAATATCCCTGTTGCTCTCTTTCAGTGAGATAAGTTGATAAGTGATAGATATGTTGATATCTATAAGCCAATCTTAATGGATCTTTGGAGATAAAATCTGTGAGTCAGCACGTCATTGTAAATTATAATCTGAACACGCCCTGTTTCTCTAAAAACAAACTTTTGAATGACTCTTCTGTGAAACAGATGCATGGCAATATTGTTTTCCAGACTCAGCCTTGATTCCCCCTCAAAACAATAAACAGAAATTATTGTGGTTAACAGAAAGAAAGCCACAATATCTATCTATACTACTGTTCAAATATTTGAAAATGGTATAAGATTTTTTTATGTTTTTGAAAGAAGTCTCTTATGCTCAGCAAGGCTGTGTTTATTTGAAATAAACATAAAAATAAAATAAAAACATTAATATTGTGAAATGTTACGAACATAAAATAACTGTTTTCTATTTTAATATATTTTAAAATGTAATTTATTCCTCTGATGGTACATTCTAAAAAAATGTTATATTATATTTAACCCAGCATTTTTTAGAGTGTAAAGCTGAATCTTCAGCAGCCATCAATCCGGTCTCCGGTCTTCATGTGTCACATGAACAGAAGCATTTCTTATTATTTCAGGATTCTTTGATTTAAAAAAAAGGCTTAAAGTGGTGTCAGAAATATCAAATGCAAAATAAACCAGCAAACAGGGAAAAAAAGCAGTGCCCCAGTGCATGCTGGGAACCATGTAGAGGATAAAAGATTTTTCAGCTTTTTCATGCTTGACCCTGGCACACTTTTGTAAGTAGTAATAGGTGTACATCATTGCCAAGAATTATGTAATAGGTGCAGCCAGCAAAGTATGGTTATCAGAACATTTGAGTGGATGATTCAGAGTTCCTCATGGTTGCTCAGGCTGGTAGGAGAGCATTAGCTTTTCAATTCTGCCACAAGACTGACTGTACTGTACTATTATAAGCATCTTATGTGTTTGAAAATGACTAAAAGCAGTAAAAGGATCTCTTTCACTGTGCATCTAATCTCTTGTTTCTTCCTGTGCCAAAATGTCATGTGGAAGAAGTGGATCACCAGACTCCAAAGCTGTAAAATTGCATTTGCATCACCACCAGTCACTTTCATTCACAACTGCACAATATGTAATATCTTCGGTAGAAGCTTTTATCCAAAGCAACTTAAAGTGTATCCAATGCATCCATTTTTATCAGTACACGTGTTCCCAGGATCATCTTGATCTTGCTAGATTCAGCTACATTATAATGGACGATATGAGGAGGACACACTTTTCCTAATAGAGAAGTGACATGAATATTTTTTGATCTCACTGTGGCTTTTCATGTCGACTGAACCATTTCATTGTTCTGCAATCACGCTTCCCTTCTATTTCAGACTCTACAATTACATCTGCTTGCATTAGAGGTGGCCCTGTTGATTCTGACAGTGTGCCAGAGATGGTGGAAAGGGTTTGGAAGCAGGGCTGACACGGGGAGACTGTCATCTAGTATCCAGGCATATGCGACACCATTCTGTCACACAGCTACTGCATCTGGTCTGCATGTTTTCTTCAGAATTACTCACTTTCAAACACACATAAACAAAAACACAATCACAAGGACTGTTCACACAGAATGCATTTTTGCATTCCACTGCACTGCTTTTCTGTTGTTTTTCTATGTAAATGCGCTAGGATAAACACATTTCATTACACCAAATACACAAAATAATGTTCTTTTTAGCAGCATCATATGACCCCTTTAAACGAGACTCTAAATCAATCACTAGACCTTGTGCTCTTTAATTCCACTGCCATGCAGCTCACGTTTTAAACGTAAAACATGTTCTGTGTGAATATCCCCTTATGCTCTATTGTCAAGTACCCGTAACGTCTGTCTAAGGGTATGTTTACAAGGCAACAATGTTTTTCCTTTGCGTTTTTGAAAAGTTTCACCTACAGAAGACAATATAGTTAAAATGATACCCGGTCACATGGATCCACAAAAACGACTGAAAATGCTGTATAATGCACGCCAGGCCAGTAGTTGGCGATGTCACTTTTGTAAAGAAACAGTATTCGTGCCTGCGAATATACCTATAGACTGAACACATAATACACATGCGCATGTCATCACCGTTTTCACAAATTCACGTTTTTTGTAGTTTACATAAAGACGTTAATGGTATAATTTTCAAAAATGTGCATTTTGAAACCTGTTTTCAAAATTTTGCATTTTCAGGCCCCCAAAATGCCGTTGTTGTGTAAATGAACTACCAAAATGTGAACAACATTTTCAGTTTTTCTTTGAAAATGGTGTCGTGTAATTTTTTTGTTCATGTTTCATGTTTTCAGTTCAGGTATAACTAGTCATATCTTCAATAGTTCATTATCTTGTTATTTTGTCTTCGTTTTGTCATTGGTTGTTTATGTCATGTGATTAACCCATAGTCTTGTATTTAAGCCCTCATATTTTCTATGTTACTTTGTTATGTATTGAAGTGCGTTTGGCTGTTCCATGTGTCAGGTCATTATTTATTGATTACATAACAAGACAATGAACTAATGAAAACATGACACAAAAAGCGGGAACACTAAAACCAAAGTAAAACACACAAAACACTAGATAGACCTGAACTGAAAACATGAAACATGAACAAAAACATAGACAGATGTGACAGTATACCATGCTTGATTGATTGATTGATTTGTTTTTCTTTTTCTCGGTTAGCCACCTTATTTTTAAAGGGGTCATATGATACTTTTTTAAAGATCATTATTTGGTGTAACAGAATATGGTGACATGCTTTAATGTTCAAAAAACACATTATTTTTCAAACACTGTACATTATTGTAGGTCCTCTATGCCCCGCCTCTCTCAAACGCTTCGTTTTCTACAAAGCTCATCCTTCCGACAAGCGCAGTCTGCTCTGATTGGCCAGCTGACCCAGTACATTGTGATTGGCCGAACACCGCAAGCAAAACGTCGGAAATGTAACGCCCCTTACCATATCCGCATTACCTCCTCTCCTAGGTTCACGAAACGGTCGTCCATAAAATGCATTGCTGTTCTGTTGTAAGTAATCTTAAAGATTCCTAAATGCATCTACTTTCGGAAGGCCAAATGAAGTGCTTTTGCTTTCGCCTAGAAACACACAGCGTCTCCTTGACATGGCTGCTTCAACACTAACTGCGGTTACTGACACCATGCCTTCTTTCTTTGCGTGCACATTTGCGGCGGGATTATGCAAATATTTCCACATAGTGGGGTAGATATGTGGGGGCGTGTTAGAATGAGCCGTTTTAGGGGGGCGTGGCAGAGTCTTAACTTTGATAAAGAATATCTCTTTGGTTTTGAGACTTTAGTCTTTGCAACTTCAGGGATCTTATCTATGCACAATCAGCTTGTAACACTCCAAAGAGAAAGGAAAACTTGAAATCGCATCATATGACCCCTTTAACATAAAAGCAGGTGCAGCCATTTGTAACTTGAATGTGCAAGGCTTCCTGTATCATTTGCTTCCAGTGTTTTTACCTGTACAAAAATAGTCTCCCGATTACATGGATTCCTATTGATTTCTTAACTAACATATTAGGCACAGGATTTTTAGTTACGTTGTCTGTTTTTGCATCGCCAATAAAATAATTCTGAACAAATATACAGCAGAAGAACCGCTGAACATTTCCACGCAACACACTTTATTGGCATTGCAGAATGAATCAGTATTTTTGAATGAATCAGTTGAATGAATGATTCATTGACTAACGAAGATGGTAACTTGTCACCACCTGTTGGCATATCTATGTAATATCTTGTAAGAGTCACTTAATCACCACTTATTTATGCGGCCTGCTGGATCTCACAAACACAGACAAGCAAAGTGAAAAGTGGACTGCATATTTCAGCTCAGCTAATCAAATTTGAGGACAGATCGAAATGTATTATAAAATGTTATAGCACTGCGTAGCATTTTAAAAGACCATGGAGTCTTGTATTGGTCTCATTTCCTGGAACTGGATGATGGAATTTTTTGAACTCGTGCTTTTTTTGCATTACCTTACCAAAAGAGTCAACTTAATTTGACCTGGAAAGCTTTTAGTTAATAAGTTGTTGTAAATGAATTTCTCTGAGGCACAGGAACAGGTGTATGCTCAAGGAATATCACAGCACCTTTCTTTGCCTAATACATTTCTACAAACGGGTGTAAAGCCTGTCTGCTACCCACATAATGACGCCTTCCAGTCATGTCTCTGTGTTCAGCATGTGGTGGCAATCTGTGACAGAGCGGAAAAAAATCTCAATTAACCTGTGTTATGTCCTCGGTATTACACTTGAGGCTTGAGGAACCCATCTAAAAGAAACGAAAAACACCGGGACCAGGTTAATAGACTTCCCCAGTCTCAGTTGCCCACAGTCAGGGATTGCATTTCAACATTTTGGGCACATAACCTAGCCTATTAAAAATGTTGCCTAGGTATAAAAGGGTTTTAGCCAACCCCTTTTCAAATTTTTATCTAAATTCTGCAAGCGGAACGGCAATATACATTGTCACATGAAATGACTAAATGAGCGCCATGCACGTTTACTTTCCAGCTTATCTTTTATTTTAATTTCCAACTCTGGTGTAACTGTGTGTGTGGATATTGTATGAGTGGAAAAGTCTTTTTAAAAAATATAATTCAATTGTTTTGTTTTATTTTGCACTATTTCTAACATTTTAGAGCTGTGAATTTCATATGTAACTATTTAAAATGCTGTATTTACAATGGTTATTTATGTGCTGCGATGCAATGCAGATATTTGTGACATTGTTTATATAGGCTAAAATGTACATTGTGTTTGTTTATTTCAGAGAGCTTACACTATTCACTGTTTGTGCTTTGATGTACAGTCATTAGCAGTTCAACATCACCTGTATGAATCATGAGTTCTCAGAAACCCCAATTTCTTTTATACGGTGACGCATTGCTGCCACACACATATTATTTTTTCCACTCAATTATGTCGTAATAACGAGATGTTTTCTCGTTAAAACGACATATTTTTCTCGTAATAACGAGAAGTTTTCTCGTTAAAACGACATATTTTTCTCGTAATAACGAGAAGTTTTCTCGTTAAAACGACATATTTTTCTCGTAATAACGAGAAGTTTTCTCGTTAAAACGACATATTTTTCTCGTAATAACGAGAAGTTTTCTCGTTAAAACGACATATTTTTCTCGTAATAACGAGAAGTTTTCTCGTTAAAACGACATATTTTTCTCGTAATAACGAGAAGTTTTCTCGTTAAAACGACATATTTTTCTCGTAATAACGAGAAGTTTTCTCGTTAAAACGACATATTTTTCTCGTAATAACGAGAAGTTTTCTCGTTAAAACGACATATTTTTCTCGTAATAACGAGAAGTTTTCTCGTTAAAACGACATATTTTTCTCGTAATAACGAGAAGTTTTCTCGTTAAAACGACATATTTTTCTCGTAATAACGAGAAGTTTTCTCGTTAAAACGACATATTTTTCTCGTAATAACGAGAAGTTTTCTCGTTAAAACGACATATTTTTCTCGTAATAACGACATATTATGTCATGAAAACGATATGTTTTCCCATTATTATAGATAGGCTATATGGTACATTATGTGAGCGAGCTAAGTGACTGTCCGCACTGCTGTCGCCACAGTCTGACATAAACGAGGATCTGCACGCTGCTGAAATTATGTTTTAACGAGAAAACATCTCGTTATTACGAGAAAATATGTCGTTTTAACGAGAAAACATCTCGTTATTACGAGAAAATATGTCGTTTTAACGAGAAAACATCTCGTTATTACGAGAAAAGATGTCGTTATTACGACATAACTGAGTGAAAAAAAAATGTGTGTGGCAGCAATGCGTCATCGTACTTTTACTTGCATCTCATATTAAATTGTTTTCAACATTGATTCAAGAAATGATGCAGCTTCCAAACATCCTGGGTAGTCCACATTCTCACAGAACATGCTAGAGGAGAAAAGAGTTGTGATATGACTGGGCATGTTACATATGTTGTCCTTGTTATCAGTGATAGTATTCTATGTCAAAGGCATATTAAATAGATTAAATGAATTGATCTCTTCTGTTTCTCTCACTTGACTGAAGGTTTGGAAGCAGAAGAATTTATTTGCAATGTTAAAATTTCGTGACAGAGTGATCAAAGATCACAATCACATGTGATGCCTCTCCAGCTGTCTCTCACCTGCTGTCTAAATCACCCTAGTCATGAAGCATCTTTCTCTGCTTTGAATGCTGATATGTTTGGCCTGCTTCTTGCCAACTGCTCATGATGCAACAGTTCAAGTATGTTGCAAATGTTGTTGAGAAAGGCAAACACAAAAGCTGAACAAACAGATAAACAGAAACAAAATTTCTTGATCTTGAATTTTCTTTTAGTAGCAGCAAGACTGTTGTACTATATACAGATGTTGTGGGGCGGTGTTTGTCCCCCCCCCTCCCCCCCCCAAT
>NW_015664196.1:259758-268281 GCF_001515625.1 Sinocyclocheilus rhinocerous | reverse complement strand
CCCCCAATAATAATAATAATAATAATAATAATAATAATGAAAACACAAGATAAATTCATGTTTTTATAAACTTTTTGTAAAGCATATATACGCACTACTATCCAATGAACTGCTGGAAATGCTCAAGAAACATTTGTCATCATTATTTCTTAATATGTTGATGCTGTTTAAAGGGGTCATATGATGCTTTTTTAAAACGAGCCGTTTTAGGGGGGCGTGGCAGAGTCTTAACTTTGATAAAGAATATCTCTTTGGTTTTGAGACTTTAGTCTTTGCAACTTCAGGGATCTTATCTATGCACAATCAGCTTGTAACACTCCAAAGAGAAAGGAAAACTTGAAATCGCATCATATGACCCCTTTAATAATTTTTTTGTGGAAACTGTGATACACTAACATTAACAAAATATTTCAAAATAAATGCTATTCATTGAACTATATATATATATAGACAGAGTTGAGTACCAGGCGAGAGATCGGGGCAGGCGGCAAGCAATCACCAGAATCGGTTCCTGAGTAAATTCTCTGTGGCAGTGATTCCAGGATGACCCGAACTGAGCGTTACGTGTACTTGGGTTAGCAGTCGTGGTCGAAGGGCTTCAGGGACATAGGTGAGGTTTGCCGGGCATTCAGGAGGTGGCGGATTTTGAAGATTAAGATATTCAATTTCCGTCATGATATCCCATTGTACTGGTTCACCGTGAACTGAAACCTCGTGAAGAATAGTGCCCACCTGGCCTGTCGGGGGTTTAGCCGCTTAGCTGAGCGCAGATACTCAAGATTCTTATGATCCGTGAGAACGATGAATGGAAGAGCAGCTCCCTCCAGCCAATGACGCCATTCCTCAAGCGCTAACTTTATAGCGAGAAGTTCGCGGTTGCCCACGTCGTAATTCCGTTCCGCGGCTGTGAGTTTGCGGGAGAAAAAGGCACACGGATACATCTTTGCTGGTGTGCCATGACGTTGAGACAGTAAAGCCCCTTACCCCTGTGTTAGAGGCGTCGACCTCCACTATGAACTCGCTCTCTGGGTCGGGGTGTCGAAGGATGGGTGCGGAAGTGAACCGAGTCTTTAGTTCGTTGAATGCTTGCCGTGACTCTGGTGACCAAATCAATCTGGCGGCGTGACGTTTGGTCATGGTTGTCAGGGGGGCGGCGACTGCGCTGAAGTCTCTGATAAATCGCATGTAGAAATTTGCAAAACCTAGGAAGCGTTGTATTTCCTTGATTGTTTGAGGTTGTGGCCAGTCCAGAACCGCTTTAACCTTCCTCTCATCCATTGCTACCCCCTCCTGGCTGATCACGTAACCGAGGAACGAGATGGAGTCCGTGTGTGTGAGTGGTTTATATGTGTGTGTGTATATGAGGTGCAGGTGTGGATGATTAATCAGTCCCAGGCATGAGGGGTGATGGGATTTGGAGTCCGAATGGGAATGTCTAATATTCGGGAGACGGTTCCCTCTGGTGGTGCGGAGGAGGCGGTAAGGGAGCCTCCTCTGTAACATATATACCTGTGCAAAACTCGGCAGCATAAACTCAAGTTGTGTTTTTTTTTTTGTGGTTTCTGTTCAACATTTTGATTCTGCATTAAGTACAAAGGGACAATTAAATCACAATTTCATATGCATGTCTTTTTCAAGATTGGGTAGCTTTGTTTGCTTGGAGACGCATCAGAGGTTTTTCAGCAACCTTACTGAAAATAAAAAAAATCCCAATTGATTTGTTTTAATGGCTTTAATTTACATATGAATTATTAATAAAACAACAACCACCAATAACTTATGCTTGGCAAATAATGATTTCACCCTGCCTTGACTGCTTAATTCCGGTGAGTCAGTTTTACTTAATCTTTGAGCCCCTATGTTTTTATTGTTCAACTTCATACACATATGAAAAGCATCTTTGAATAGACTTGTGATTGCAGTGATAATGAGAAAATATTTGATTACAGTCACAGTAAATGCACCTCACAGATGAAAAGAGTTAACAAAGCCTCCATAATCACTGTCAGGATGTCCTGACCTTTCCGAGCAAGTTCTTTAATTAACCTTTTGGACCATTTGGACTGTTTAATTACCTATTGGCATCCGTTCATAATATGACCGATAAAGCATCGATTGTCCTTGTAATTAGTCACAGTTAAATGAATGTATTCATTAGGATATTTGCTCCGAAAAATGTTTGTTGCTTTTGCTCTTCACATCCATCTTTTTTGACTGACTGCCTGGCATCATCAGAAATGACCTGCGCCCCTTATAATGGAGTTTCTCCCATCCATCATGCTATATGGAGTTATTTTCATTTCCCTCTTTTCAAGAGCAGCTGTGGCTGTGCAAAGTGAATCAACCTCTGTCTCATCCATGGCCTTCCTCTCCCACTCGTGCATACCTCTACAACCAGTTAGATCAACTCTACCAGCCAGCACTCTCTATATTTTGACATTAATCAGATACTATAATCATTTTTTTCACTATATTTTCCCTCCATCTCTCGCCACGGTCCTTTGTGAAGCCTTAGCTACACAGAAACTCTTCTTTGCACCGGCATACGGAAGTTGTGAGGGACTGGGCAAAGTTCGTTTGATATGTGAATGATTTGAAAATGTATGTCCTAGTCGAGTATGCGTATGCCCCGATGGATTGTGCTTCCACCATGATGAATTTTAATAAATGAAGTTGCTCTCCAGTTTGTGATAATCAGGTTCTAGCTGTGGGGAAGCGATTGCTGCTTCAAATGCATTACGTGGAATAAGTAAAGCAAAAACAAATCAACTCTCAGTAGAGTCAGAGAAATCATCAAACTCTCATATCTCGAGCATCCTTATGCTGAATTCTTCTTCATGTATCTAAAGAATATTTGATGTATTGATTTTGATTCTATCAATGTATATAGGCTGAGTGTTAATACACAAATACCTGATTTTGATTTAATTGATTCTATCTATCTATCTATCTATCTATCTATCTATATCTGTCTGTCTGTCTGTCTGTCTATCATCTATATCTGTCCGTCCGTCCGTCCGTCCGTCTATCTATCTATCTATCTATCTATCTATCTCTCTGTTAAGGCAATCTGTCTGTCACTCTCTTACATTACCTGTCTCTCTCTTTATACTCTTTGACATACATGCACTCTTTCTCTCCATTATTCCCTCACACCCTTTTTTTGTGGGTAATTTGAAATGTTTACGTGGTCTCATTCATCTCAATTTCACATTTGCAGAGACAAAAGACAGAATTGAGACATATCTCTCTCTCCTTCCTCACAGTCATTGATCACCATCACCGTCTAATCTCAATGAACAAATTGTTTGCATGGCATAAAACCAACAGAACAAATAAACAAAATGTTTGATATAACACGTGCCATGTGAATAAAACAAATTCTTACAAATATGAGTTAGTTGATTTGAGAAGGTGCTCTTGGTTTTCTGCAATTTTCAAATAATTTTCTCTAAAAAGAGTCACTACTGACAATGCACAGAAAATTACTTTCTTGTGTGAATCAGTGCTGTTTTTCCACAAGTACATATGTGAGAGGTAATTAAAAGAAGGAGATTTTGAAAATCTTTACTGACGTCATTGTACTTTCAGCCATTATCTGCAGGATGCAATATTCCATTATAAAAATGTTTTTGTAGTGAGACTGCACTGTGTACACACACATTTTAGAATTAGAGTAAAGACATTAAATTTTTTTTTTCAATCACTTTGGCTCATTTTTGAAACAGTCTGAATGTGCAGTTGTTTTATGGGACAACTCTATTACATGTTTTTTGAGACATTTTGAGAATGTCTGGTTGTCTACTGGTTGTGTTTTGGCATCTATACCTGTCTGCTTCAGGCATTGATTCAGCACCTTGCCAGTGACCTTATGTCACCTGACCTGGATGTGCACAGAAATACATCATTCTGTTCAGTCATTACTTCTGTCTCTTCTCTCTCAATAATGCCATTGCTTTTATCAGTCTGCCATCAATAATAAACCTGTTGAGCGTGTCCTCCACCCTCTCCTTCTCTCTTTCATTCCTCTCTTTATCATTCAGTTTATCAGTTAATCTCTTTTGACAGTTTTTTTTCCAGGTCTTGACTTTAGATCACACAACATAAACTTGCAGTCATCACTGGCTAACATTTTGCTATATGGAAGCTCCTTCCCAACCTATGCATGAAATTAAGCAAAATCAGCTAATTCATAATCCGTTATGGTTATATGTCACGACAATTAGTACATTTAAATGACATCCCATGTACATATATAAACACCTATTCAGTATTCAGCAATATGTTAATGAATGGCAGTATGAAGAATGGCAGTAATCGTAATAATTTATAGATAAAACAATTTATAGAATTTTCAAAGGTACAGTATCAATATTTGTTTAGGGTCAGAGAAAAATGGTCATTCAAATAGTTTCAAAAACCTTGACTAGCATTATAAGTGGGGAAAAAATAAGTGCATAATAGACTTATTTTTTATATGATTATATGAATAAGTAGCTGTCGTGCCTTGAGGGAGAAATCATCTTACAATTATATTCACACGTTGTCATACATTTTACATTAGATATCTCTTAGTGGGCGAATTAATAGATAGGACCAAACAGATGGTTTAATGATTTCATCAAGAGGAATATATTCAACTATTCTTTTTGCATCATGTTATAAATGATAACTTGGCGATTAAAACAATATGCATAATTCCTGTTCCTTGACTAGATTACTTTAACACAATAGCCTACAAATATGTTAGTTTTAATGAAGTAGGTCTATAATCCCTAGAGAAAGCGGTCTGTTAGCATTTCCATTAGTCTCAGTATGTCTACGAGCCTCATTGTTTTAAACAGATCATAGCTTACTCTTTTGTACCCATAGTCATAATTTATTTTTATATTAACACTATTTTCTTTCTTTGACCCTTATTATACTGCCTTATTATTGGTGTTGTGCCTCTACAACTGTATAAACACTTTTTGCATTTGAAATGAGCATCAGCACAGTGCACATGATGAGATGCAGTTTTGTTGTCCAATTTCACTTTTTGCAAAGGCTTCTGTACATTGTGACAGGTTCATAACTTTCAGGACAAACATTCCACCCTGAAATATGATGCTTGAACTGTTAAGAAGGATGTCCTTCAGAAGGATATCTGAACTTTCTGTATGTTTTCATATAGTAGGCTACAGTGGACTCTTTTATCTCAAAAGATCAAGGAGTATCTGATTCCTTATGATATAAGACACCTTTAAAGGCCAGAATCAATCTGAATCTTTGCATGGAGACAATTTCCTGTAAAAAGACTAAACTGAAACATCTTCGAATTTCTGCTTATTTAATTATTAATTGTAACTCACACAAGTGGCTTAGTATGATTAATTGAACTTAAGTATGGCCTGATAAGAGCACACATTATGGCACTCTGCTATTCACAGACTTTGGCATTTTGTGCGAGTTTTATGTTCTACTTGTGGCTGGTGGGGATTTTTCCTCGAATCTTTTGCAGGTTACTTAGCCAGTACAATAGCCAGTAGACAATACATAGTAGATGGCAACAAGGGACTGTGTGTTAATGAGTGATTCATTCGAATCATTAATTCAACCAATTCGTTCAAAACGTTGATTCATTCAGGAAATAAACAAGCGAATGTTGTTATGAGTGAGTCATTGAATCATTTATTCAACCGATTCTATGGCGGATCAAAAACAGAGAAAGCAACTGGCAATTTTGTGTCTAATATATGTTAACAGGCTATTATATTAACTTAGTGTTTAAAAACTTTTGTATAAAAGTAATACTCCACTATGTTGTTCAAAACAGGGCTGTTTTTACAGCAGCAGTCTTACTGGTGTGATATTAAATTTAAGAGTAATTTTGAATTTACATATACAGCATATGTTTTACCAAAAGAATGTTCATGTTTAGTTTGAGTGATCACATGATATAGCCAATCAGATGCTTTAAGAAACCTGTGAGGGCGGGGACAAGAAAGAGCATGCCACAGGTGTCAGTAAATGCGAGCTGCGGCACGAAAACAAATAATATATATATATTTTTTTTGAGCATGTATACTCATGCACATACTATATGTGATTTTTAATTGATCCATCCAGTATGTTGTGGTTGTGCTTGGAGTGATGCCTTTATTTTTAGTGAACTGTTTGCACAATTTAGTGTTTTGTGCGCATGAACTGTCATCCTGAAAGATTCGAACAGCGCGTGACGATGGAAATGGCCTCTTCGCTTTAACAAGGACTCGGATTATAGCCGCTGAATGTGTAGGCCTGGAAAACGTTCAGGAACATAACAGAACATGATCATCTGCACTGGATTTCTTCACCCCCTCGTGTGATTCACCGTGGCGTGAGTAAACTATTGCTGCCTTGTAACAAACATTATGGCCTAGGCTACTGTATTATTCACATTGTGTGCATTAGCGGATTCAACAGCTCTTACTGTAAATTGCATTTAAACAGAGTATTGTTCATGTACAACGAGTATGAAACCAAACGATTTATAATAAGCATGTAATGGATAGGGTTTGATATTGATTCACTTAAGTCTATGAAAATCGTCTCAAAATCATCTCATTTGATTGCTGAATACAGTGGTTTGTGAAGGAGATGGCATGTTAAGTCACTGAAGAATTGATTCATTTGAGTTTTGAATAGGAACCATTTGAGAGCCATTAAGAGTGTTTACAGGTGATTAAAAGCATTATTCACTGACTTTCTTCAGCGAATAAATGTTTACCATTTATTTCAACTAAATGGACAAAAGTCCTTAATTCATGGAAGCTGTAGATTAATTATTTCATTCAGAAGAGCTGGAATCGAAATTGTTTAAATTTTTAATATATTTTGTAGGCTTTGTGATTTATTTGAATACCTTATAATATTAAATAGCCCTACTAATAGTTATGATTTATTTGCAGAGAGAAAAGTGAAAAAAATGGAAACCACCAAGCACCTCTAAAAGTTATCTAGTATTAAGTAGTGTGCAAATAAGTGACTTTTACTGAACCTTAATTTTGCCTGACCGTTTTTTTTTTTTCGTTTTTATTTCATTGAAATGCACTTGACTGTTACTTCAGCTATGTAAATGAGCCATTTTTTGGCTTGCTAAGAAGTTGGTCTGAACACTTGGACACTAATGCATAGCTGCAAGTAACATTATGGAGAGTAACAGTAAAGTTCCAATTAGTTGTCTCCAGGGGATTGATTTTTAATGGTAAATATAAACCTTCAAAGACAGACGAACAAGGTTGTTAATAAATGGGATATGTTTTTGTTGAAGGCTTGAAGCTATCAGCCCATATTATTTTAACTTATTTAAAAAAAATCGTGTTTTACAGCAGAATTTCTGGTGAAAAACTACAATACACATAGTTCTACACTGTAAAAAATTCATGTGAAATCTACAGTAATTTACTGTGCTTGTGCACAGGAAATTACTGTATATTACTTCACAGTAGAATACCGTAGTTTCAGTCAAAATTGCAGTAATGTAAGAAGTACTGTGAGTGTCACAGTAACCAGCACTGTCTTCACCTTCCAGAACGTGATTTCACCGTACTGCCATACACTAAGGTTTTCTGAACCCCAGCCACTGGGATAGAGAAGGAAAACACAGTACACTGGCAGCTGGGTTTACAGCCAATGACTGCATTTAAATTGACCTCACTGTAATTCAATTACATTTGAGGTTTGAATAGATAATACAGGAAGCAAATGTATTGTTTAATAAAAAAAAAATAAAAAAAAAATGACCAGAAGGTCATCAAGATTTTACTGTTTTCAACACATCTAGCAATAAATGAAGAATGATTAATGAAGCTTGTTATAATGATGAGCAGTTAACTGTGACTGTTGATAAATGAATATGTATATTTAAATCATGCAAAATGCATTATTTATTTATTTTTAATTTTTTTATTTGGGCTGAATCAATATAACTAAACAGCAAAGGAACCTGTCGGTACCAGTAGTCTAGTGGTTAGCGCACTGACATATAGTGCAACTGTGTCTCTGGTGACCCGTGTTCGATTCCTGGCTTAAGGTGCTTTGCCGATCACATTCCCCACCAAATGATGTTTTATCAGCATTGTGGGGCATTCCTCCACCCCATCTCCTCACTTCGAGTTCATACTACACTTATACGGGGGGTACTCTAGGTTCGGGCCATTCCCGAGCTTGGAGCCCTTCCCCGGACAGGACGCCAAATATGCATTACCATACTTCAGCTAATAATATGTAAGCGTGAACTCGTGAATCACTACACTGTCCTGTGTAATAAGCACAAAAAGGAAATTGCACTTTATTCTCTATATGACCCCGCCACAAACCAAGGCGCCCCTAAACTCCGCCTATGGGTAAGTTCACAGTTTTGTAGCTTCAATAGTTTGTTTGAATCAAACTAATTTTAGCTTCAAATCAAAGTTTGTAGTGTTGTGCTTTACCTTGTAGCTGGTTGATTTAGTTCATGGCTTAAAACGCTTTAACAAAGACTTTTTTTTTTTTTTTTTTAAA
>NW_015664196.1:244416-259626 GCF_001515625.1 Sinocyclocheilus rhinocerous | reverse complement strand
TGTAAAAAAAAAAAAAAAAAAAAACTGATTCAAGATGATACACAAGTCGAGCATGTCGACTATAAATATATTTCATTCAGTACTGGAAAATATCAATAAAAGTTGTTAAATATAATTTAAAAAATTACGCAATATTTGTGTCTATTGACACATATTTTTATTTGTGGTTAGCATCAAACTCTGCTGGAATCAATTGTGTCTCGAGACTCACATGAAGAAAAAAATACAGCTAAACCAGCCTTAGTGGGTTTGCCGGTCTTAGCTGGTTTAAACTGGTTTAACTGTTCTCCTAGCAAGCATATGTTTAGCTACTGTTTCCCAAATGTCCAAACCCCCTCTAAAACAATCAAAAAAGTCCAGCTTGGCCACCTTAGGCTGGTTTCAGCAGGGGTGCGCTTTGCATCAAACTGGGCAGTTGAGTTGCTTTCTTTGTAGATTGTTCCAAATCACTCACTTATGAGGGTCCATTTCAGTTTGGATGCCACCTTAGAAGGCAGCTCATTAGGTTTTGGAACAGATCTGGCCTGTGTGCACAGGTGGACGTGAATATGAAACCGTTTTCTAGAAACAGTCAAAAAGCACACGAGTCTTCTGTATCTTCCCAAATTTTCATGGCTTAAAACGCTTTAACAAAGACTTTTTTTTTTTTTTTTAAATCCCTATGGGAAAAATACAGCCAGAACCAAGGCTGCTGAAAAAGTAAGCAGGCACTGTTTCATTTTATTGAAGTGAAACAAAAGAAACACCGACAGTTAATTTACAGTTATGAGTTGATTAAGCAGTCAATTAATTTGATGTTGGTGCTTTGCTTCTATTGGAATTAATTTATTTAGGTCTTTTTAATTTTGCATGTAAGTCAGCTATTCAGCTCGCAGATCATTTGATCGTTCAGCTTGGAATCATCTGAAAACACTGAGGTAGCTGGTAGAAACACACGTTTAGTGCCAAAGCACTGCTTATATCGCAAAAAAAACAAACAAAAAAAAAAACAAATATATATATATATATATATATTTAAATAAAAAATTAAATAACACAACAACAAGAAAGAGACATACACTCTTTTCATCAGTGCTTATCAGCGTTCCCATGCTGTCAGACAGCTGTCAGAGAAACTTCGCTTGGAGCAGTAGGCGTGAACTTTGTCTGTTTCGTGATCTGCCTCTTTATCCCATAATCCCCTGTGGGGGCTGTGATGGAGACACACTCCTCTTAGGTGAAGAATTGGGATGAGCAGATGACGGTCAATTGTTTTAAATTGGGGGTAAAGGAAATGAGACATAGGACTGATGGACTGTGCAGAGAGCCAGAGAGGGGCGTTCAGCCACGTAGGAGAAACACTTTAGGGGAAAGTAGCTTGAAAAAGACATTTAAAGCAACAGATGCAAATGGGCTGACATTTTCTGTCCTTAGCGGGGTTGTAGAGATTTAAAAAACCCAGAGAAGGAGAGGGGATGAGTATATCTTTGTGAGTTTTAGCAGAGAGGTCAAATAAACCTTGTGTGTCTTGGTTTGGTTTGGTCTGGTGTTTGTTTGTTTGCATGTAAATTTGTTTTCATACATCTATCATTTCTGTAAATGCCCACAATGTCTGTTCCAAACATAGCACAGAGGCGTTGTAATTATGCTGCATCCCATCTATCTTTGACTGAGAAAGCAATCCTGTAATGCATTGCAACAAGCTCAGTGGAAAAATAAATCCCATATGTCAGAAATATTGGCTATATTTATAACTTGTGTAATAATGGAAAGTATTAAAATTGCATTTAAAATTGACTATTTTTTTATACAAAAGTTCTGTGTTTTTATTTTAATTAGCTATTAGTTATTTGCTTAGCAACATCCTGACATCAAACTCTATTAAAAACAATTATGAATTGATTTCAATATATATTTTTTTCATGCTTAGTGCCTGTTTGTGTGTTGTGAAGAGTTACTTACGCTAAACCTTCAGGATTTGTAAGATTTCTTTTAATATGTTTGACACGTCTCTCATGCTCGTCAAGGCTGCATTAATTTGATCAAAAATACCTGTAATATTGTGAACATTTTTTACAATTTAAAAGAACTGTTTTCTATTTTAATAAATGCAAAATTTAACTTATTCCTGTGATGCAAAGCTGTGATGCAAAGCTGAATTTTCAGCAGTCATTATAATATTCTGAAATATTTCTTATTTTATGAATATTGAAAATAGTTAAATAGTTTTGTGGAAACCACGATGCACTTTTTTCAGGATCCTTTGATGAATAGAAAATTCAGAAGAACAGCACTTTTTGACATAAAAATATTTTATAACATTATAAATGTCTTTCCTGTAACTTGATCTATTGAATATCATCCTTGCTAGGGCTGGCAGTATATCGAGTTTGTACGATATATCGATAGATTTTTTATAAACGATATGGTATGAGGCAATACCTCCTATATCGATATACGAGCCTATCTGAATAATAGCGGAGGACACAGAGTGAGCTGCTGCGAGGAAAATTGCATAATCCTTTTTTGTCCAAAGCATGAGACATGCTTTATATTAAGGGCTTTAAAATTACTGCTTGTTAACACATGTAGTTTAAAGCTGCTCACCCCGACAGATGCTCAGACAGACTCATGTCCTGCTGAGTTTGAGAAGTGCTGTTTTCCTCAGTGCATAACTTACATTTCAATGTTATATTCTCCATCTGTAAATGTTAGAAAGTCATGGAAATATTTCCATTTTGCTGTCAGGAGCGCATGAGCCTTCTGTATGCGATTCTCCACTAAACTTCACAGACTTCAGTGAACGAACGCGCCAAACAGATGGTGTGCAACACAATAACATCGCAATAATTCTGACTAAAATATACATTTTGCTAAAATATTTGTAGTTGGACAAGTTTAAACCTGCAAGTAAGTGTATTTTATTATAGCAGTAACTGTAAAGTGGCTATTGTAATGGGGTAATGAAAATATCATTAATATGTGCTTTTGTTTTTTATTTCATTTCTTTTTTTTTAGTTTAGTGAATTTAACTTCTGTTTTAAAAAGCATTGATTTTGTTTTTAAAAAGCAGATTGTAATGTTACAATATTAGAATGTAATGTGATTTTAACCCCTTTTTTGCACATAATATATAGCCTACATGGTTACTTTCACTATATTTGTTTTCATTGCCTTTAATGCAAACATTGTCTCATTAGACAATATTGGGCTGGATGTAAAAAAAAAAAAAAGGCTTCCTTGGCGAAGTCGAATGAGACGATCTGCTGGGTTAATTTTGGTGGTCGTGTATTCTGTAACGAATCAGTCCACTGAAGGCGAGCGTAGTGAGAACCCAAGTGCAGTTTATTTACAGAGTGATCCAAACATCCAACCAATAATCCGAGACACAGACTTGACATGAACAGACTTGACGACGCATGAACAGACTTGACGTGGCATAAACAGACTAGACTCACCGACAGCGGGTTACAACTTCAATACACGACGAGAGACAATGGCAACATGAGGGCAACTTATAGCAGACAAGAGGGTCACATGACAAGAACACACCAATGGGAAACAAGACACATGACTAGGACAACCAATCAGAACATGACACAATGAACAGAGGAACCAATGGCATGAAGACAAGAGGGCAAGGGAAGCATGACACTAACATCAGGAAACAATTATAAAATAAAAGACATGGACATGAACATGAAACAAAAACAAAACCCAAACCCCACATTACAATACCATATATCGCAATTCAGTCCAAAAATACCCAGATATGATTTTTTTTGGCCATATCGCCCAGCCCTAATCCTTGCTAAATAAAAGTATTCTTAGATTTAAAACAATTTATATCCATCTTTTTAGGTAAATTTGAAAACACACACACAAAGACACAAACAAAACACTAAACAAACACACAAACTAAAATGTCATTGACATTATAGTTTATGACATTATGTCAACTAATGTCTGACACTGATTTTAAATGACTAATTTGCTTATGCGCACAAACTAGATCAGGCATGAGTCACTGTTGTGCAACAAGCATGAATGTGTAAGCCCCGTTCACACTACAAGCGACAAAGCGACACGATCCCATTCATTTCAATGGAGAGCTGGCGATTTCCAGCAACACGAACGACAGCGGCTATTGGCGACAGATGGGCGTGTCCAGCGACACGACAAAGTTCAGAATTCTTCAACTTTAACTTGCAAATGAGGAGCGACTTTCGGGAGCGACAGCCAATAGAAAAGAAGACGGCAGAGCTCATGTGATCGTTCTCCTCTCAGCTGTAGATAAACATACACAATGGAAAAAAGTAGGCTCTGTTTCTCATTCATTTTTTTTTGTATGTAGAGATTTAATTCATATTTATATTATATTTAGTCTTTTGCCTCCAAAATGTTTGTATTTAGCGGCAAGAAACCTGATTCGCTGACAAGGCAACCAGTAGTGAGAAGGCCCATAGCAACCTCATCGCCAGCCCCTGGCGACATGCAGTGACAAAGTCGCCGCTAGTGTGAACGCAGCTTAACACTGACCATTCATGACATCTCATGGGCTTTTTTTTTTCTGTAACCATTACTGTTGTCATTGAGATGATGCTCTGGTTTTCCGTTTTAATCTCTTTATTGCTGGACTCAAGGTGTTTGCTTGTTAGCATGGCCTTGTTAGCCCCTGTTTTTTTTTCACACAGTACAAGAAAATATAGAAATATCTTTAGATTTTAGGAAGGCAATCCCATGCAAGTGGATCATCATATTTTGTGGTCTGGCACATCAAAAAGTTTATTTATTTATTTATTTAGTCATTTAGCAGACGCTTTTATCCAAAGCGACTTACAAATGAGAACAATAAATACACACACACACAAAGAAAAACAAGTAGATAGAAAGCTAGTGTTTGTTTTTTTTTTGTTTTTTTTAAATAAAAAAAGAAGATAAATATAGATAAAGTAGAATTAAAATAGAATAGAAAGTGCTAGAGTTAGAGGGTCAAATAAAGGTGGAACACTGCCATTGACATGAGTTTGGGGGCGGGACTACCTGGTTGGCCGGCCAATGGCATACAAGGGGAGTGTTCAGGAAACCTATTTTGAAAACTGTCATTGTTTTAGCAGTTCCATTCGGTGATGCTAGTCCTGCAGAAATTATGCAGCTCAGTTCTGTTTCAGACTGAGCACACCTGCATATGAAATTGTGCATGTTTCTGTCTTTGTTCACTTGTACTTGTTTTTAGAGCCATTTTGGGCTATTTTCTATGGCAACAGGTGTAGTTTTAGTCTTAGGACTTAGAATGTCTCCAGTTGTGTCTTTGACCTTTCCTGGTAATGTGCTTTCTTATACTTTGGTCTCGACATTTTCTGTGTGGTGTACAGACTGCAGAGACCTCCAGCAAGAAAAGAAAGTTCCTTTCAATATCTTCAGAGGTTTTTTTTTTTTTCCCTTCAGTCCACCTGTGCTTAAACCATCTTAAACCAAGCAGGATGCTATAGAGACTGAGGAGGGTGGACTATGGGGTTACTAACTAAATAACAAACCAAGAGCTTGGGCACAAACTCACAAACACACACACGGCAACTCGGAGGCAAAGCATCTCATCCGCTGACAGCTGAAATATTTTTGTAACAGTTTGGCACAACGTTCCACACAAACACACGCAGCCCATTTTAGAACTGCCAAGAGGACAGCTCTACTATTATGGGTTTGCACAGATCATCAACCATTGCATGTCTGGCCGCTCTGTGCAATACAGAGAAATGTTGTTGGGTTACTCTTTTTAAGCAAATACTGGGATGAAAATACAACTTGACTATGGAGTCAATATAATGCCACATATATATGCAAAATAATACATTTTGCAAAAGAAAATAAAGTTTTGCAAAAGAAAATAAAGTTTTGCAAACGAAAATAAAAGTATTGAGAAAAAATAAATGTTTTTTGCAAACAAAAATAAAGAATTGCAAAAGAAAATGAAGTATTGCGTTCTTTTGCAATTCTTTATTTTTGTTTGCAAAAAGCACATTTATTTTTTCTCAATAGTTTCATTTTCGTTTGCAAAACTTTATTTTCTTTTGCAAAACTTTATTATTTTGCATATATATGTGGCATTATATTGACTCCATACTTGACACCTTAGCCTCTTTTTCTATTACAAGAATTCACATAGTCCCTGCTGAAACATGCTGACGTGTCCTGTTAATTTTTGCCTATTGTCTCATTGGGTTCTAATGAACCAATTCATTTAATAAGCATTTGATGATTGAGGCATTTAAGTTCTTGTTTTTATGAATAGATAGTTAATATGGCATAGGCTCTTTCTGCTGTTAAAGTAAGATTTGTTTATTTCTCTATTAGTTAGTGTGGTCATACTTTATTTTAAAGTCCATTTCTCGCTATTAATTAAATATTAACTGACTATTGCCTCAGTAAGCTCCTAATTACTGCTTAGTAAGGTAGTTGTTAAGTTTAGGTATTGGGTAGGATTAGGGATGAATATGGTCATGCAGAATATGTGCTTTATAATTACTAATAAATAACCAATATGTTAATAAAATGCATGCTTATAAGCAACTAGTTAATAGTAAGAATTGGTCCCTATACTAAAGTGTTTCCGCTAGTGCTTATAAATATCTGCTCTATGGACCTTATTGAGGCTTGACATCATATTTAATGAATGAAAATGAAGAATGTGTGAGATGGTAGTGTAGTCCATTTAGTAGGCTGTGCAGTTTGTACCTTCATATGAAGTCAGTGAAACATTAAATGTCTTTCTGAAATGTTTTCAGTGGAAAAAAAAATCCTCCAGGGGACAAAAAAGATTAAGGCATAACATTTTTTTTTTTAACTTCATTTGTATTTACAAGTAATTCATTGTTAACAAATATGACAGCTGTTTGCTAGACATCTAGTCTAAGAAAATAGAGATAAAATTATTACAGTATTACAGGATGACATTTTGGTGAAATATTAGGTTGAGTTCACTTAACTGACAACTTTAATATTTGAGTTATCACAAGTTAAATATCAGTCATTCTAATGCTAAATTTTAAGTTGTGATAACTAATTGCCATAATTATTATTTTAGTGTAATAAAATCTTTTTCTGTAAAATTTAAAACAATATTTTACTGTACATGCATATTTATGGTCTTGTACGGCTCTCACTTTACATTTATCAGTAAATACGTTTTTGAAATCATTTTTACAAAGTTTTTTTTTATAATAATATTTTACAGAAAATGTATTTTTATCAGTATATTTTTAAAGTATGTTCCTCACGGCATTACGGCAATACCGTTAATATGGCGTCCGTCCTGACGTTTTTTTTATTTTTTATTTTTTAATTTTCTTTTGTTGTTTTCCTAATCAATGTACCAAATCAGCACTGCCACAATTTTAAAACAAATTCTGGGAACAAATCAATATTGAAAATGAACAGGAAAATTATTTTACAGATTTTGATGCATGAACACCAACACAGAGTCTGGAGCTGAACAGGCTGGCAGAGGCTCCTGATTATTTTTGTTTTGATGCGGCAGCGTTCGCAGTAAATTGATTTAGCATTTCTGGCAGCCTGTGGAAGAACAGAGTTATCAATTGGCTTTACAGCACCGAGCATCCATCTCAAACAGTTACAATGTAATTCAATCTATTTCCAAGAATAAACAAAGGATGCCATTTATTAAATGGGAGACTGACAAATGCTCAGCGACTGCTTCCAACACTGCTGCACCGATCTCTCATTTTCAACTTGTTTTGATTAATTCAGGTGGTGTAACAAGGCCTGATGGATTATGGGGCTTGTCAGAGATGCTGCAGTTGCCAATCTGTCTGATCCTGGATCAGGTGGAGGCGTCTCCATATCTTCGCACGGCCTGCTAAGACTGATTTGGAGATGGATTACAGAGGCTGCATCTTGAAAGATCCATTTTTCACCTCTGGGTTACGTCTCCATTTGATAGCGAAGGGTGACGGTAGATTTGTCTATTGCTATATGCTTGATGTATGATGGCATTGCCAGGAAGTACCAGGGTTGAATGTGTTGTGTTTGAGTCGGGGTCAGCAAAGGTCATGGAAAGGTAGGGTCCATTTTGCCCCCTTCCATCAGGCTGGCTATTTGTCTGGAAGACTTTATTGTGGGATTTATCCTCTCTATCGCTCTCTTTTGCACTACTTTTCCCTCCCTCTCGCACTTTCAACTCTCTCGTTCTTATCCCCCCGTCTTTTCTCTCTCTCTCTTTCCATCAGACCAGGCAAGAGGCACAAATTTAGCAATCGCCTTCAAAGTGCACTGGTTGCCTTGGGCAACTGTATATTGCTATGTGCCTCATTTTTATTTCTGCGCTCCCAGAAGCTGACTCTTTGTCCCACGATCAAAGGGAGGCAAAGGGGGGCTGGAGGACATTTAAAATTACAAGCACTCTGGGAGATGATCTGAGCCTCATCCTGTAGTCAATGTGAAGGATTAATAGCCTGCCATGGCAGCCCATCCACGTGGCTATCTTACATTAGCTTATTCTCCACAGTTGTATTTAAAGTTTGCAACCCACAACACAGCACTGTTTGCTGATTTTACTCACTTAATCTTATGTAGAAGAGTCTGCATGGGACTTTATGTGCCCTGAAATATTTTAAGAAAACAATGTCAGTATTTATGCCTTGTTTTCCAGTAAACACATCTAAACATTGTTAAAGTACAAAATAGAAAAAAAAATAATGTGATATTGGGACTCATATATTAATTTTTCCTACCCATTGACAAATATATTTTTCTTTGTCATTTAATACAGTAATGTTAATATTATAATTATAAATTAATTATAAATGTTAGCTTAAATTTAGATAAAGAAAAACTCAATTCAAGATTCTTATTCTAACACCATTTTTCTGGTTTTATAGATATTTTTACATGACACAATTTTTTGCAGCATATGATCAGGTTGGTTTTATCAAAGCATCAAGTAATACTGCAATGTATCAAGTTCTTATCATAAGAAAAAAATATTTCAGTTTTGTCAAGTTTGTGAAACACAGAAGAATAACAAAAAAAAGAAGAAAAAATGACATCTGATTAAAGAGGACTGAAGTGATGCAAACAATTTAGTCCGTGGTGACTTTCCCTGAACTCTCATAAGCATGTTTAGATGAAGGCACTCAATATCTTGAAGTGCTTTGTTTGTTGGTGTGCCATTTTATTGATTTTTGCTAACAGCTTTGCCATTTACCAAGGCTGTAATATTATAGAGTAGTAATACAAACTTCCTTATTATTCTTACTTCCTGTTTTCCCAAATGAAAAGACAGATGGAGGAGAACAACACTTAATTTATGTTCCTACTTTCCACCTGTTTTTGCTTTTTTATTTGGTGGTAAAATCATATCTGACTGAGAAGTGTTGCATCAGTATTTTTGTGTTGTTTCCACTTAAATTCTAACATTTATTTTTCTTACCCCACTGATGATTTTGTTTTTTCTTGTTTTAAGCCTGAACCTTCCTTCATTTTAAATGCATAAAACAAGATATCACCAGTGGGGTAAGAAAAATAAACCTAATTCAAGATTTATTCTTTGTAAGCAAGTTTTAATATCTTATGCAATTAAGATTTTAAAGTAAATGCATCTTGTTTTAAAGATGTTTAGAGCATTTTACTAAAAAACGAGACAAAAATACTGATTAATTTTTATTTCATTTTCTTTCAAGTTTAAGTTTTTCCTTCATATTTTATTTTATTTCACCTTTATTTCAGTTACCAAAAACATTGTTAATAGGTTTTAGATTTAGTAAACAAGGACTGGCTTTGCAGAATGTGGCTTCCTTTCATTAAAGATCCCAGGAAGTGCTTCCTGTCAGTCTCTCTCTCCCTCTGTTTTAGTCAGAATCACTTTCCTCACCAAAAACTATTTCACACCATCAACATTTCCATCACACCCACACATCTGCATTTCAGACCTCAAAGCAGGTGTAATTTCTCCAAAGTCACTATAAAGAGAGAGTGAGATTGAGCGTCGGCCTGTGAACATAAAAGCGAGAGATAGAAAAAGAAGGAGACTGATTGAAAAAAGAAGGGAAAACAGACACTAAAAAGGAAGGGAATGGTGAGTGTGCCCCGGCGCTGATAGAAGTGACACACGTGCTTTAATGAAACCTTTCACCTCCACTCAAAGCGTTTGAGATGTCCATGGAGTGCTTCTCGTAATGGCTGTTGAGCTGACTGATTACAGTAAACAGAGCGATAAACCTCAAGAGCGGCTTTAGCTGCGACATGCAGATGATTCCCGGAGGTCTAACACTGCAGGCTCAGAGAGGCTGTTTGAGAGTGCGAGCGGGAGAGTGCCCAAAGAGGCCCAACTTAAAGGCCCTCGTCTCCTCTCCTTATCAGGCCCGTCAGCTCTTGAGCTTGCAAACACGAACAGCATCTGAAAATGAGCCTGGTTGCATGTGCTGAATTTGTCAGAGAGCAAAAGAGAGAGAATGAGCGGGTAAGAAGAAGAGCCCAGAGGAAGGAAAGATGGCTAAAGAAGAGAGGGGACTGGAAAGGCGAGTACAGCTGTTGTACTTATGATGCTGCCTGCTTAAAAAACATTGTGGTTATGGGTCTTCGTTGACTGTCAGCAGTGTTGGGAAGGTTACTTTGGAAATGTAATAGGTTACAGATTACAAGTTACCCTATTTAAAATGTAATGGTAGTGTAACTTTTTCAATTACTTTATTAAAGTAATGTAACTGATTACTTTTGATTACTTTTCTAAATTTCTAATGAATGTTTATTTGCAACTGTTAACTGCACCTTCACTTCCATTTTTCTTTTCAGTCTCTTTATTTTGCCCTGATATCTATCTCTCACATGACTTTAATACTCAAGATTTAACAAAACTATACTTTCTAAATTGCCTACATGTCAAAATTAGTACATCACTATAATATCTTTATAGAAAAATCCTAATACTGAACATGAGTTCAATTAAATTAGTTTTTATGAGTTCTAACTGTAACTGATTACAGTTACATTTATTTTGTAATTAAATTACGTAACGCCATTACATGTAACTAGTTACTCCCCAACACTGACTGTCAGTGACTTCAGTAATGGAGCGGTGGAACATGGGAATGGTAGATGGGATTTTGGATTATGCTTAAAGGAGCAGTTCACCCAAAAATGGAAACTGTAAGATTTCTGCAGAACACAAAAGAAGATGTTTTGGAAAAACGAATTGTCCATGCAATGAATGTGAGGTGTAGTGTTGTTTTGGACCACATTGACTTTCACTATGAACACTATGAAACAATTATTACCTAAATGTTTTAGATGATGTCCATGTAATGTATGTAAAAGAAATGCATGGAGAAAATGCATGCTTCTCATCTTTCTCCATTGCTTATTACACTGTAAAAAAAATTTTTTTTTTTGAAGTTGTGAATAAAACAAAGATTATTGGAGTAAGTTTTACAAGAAGTTTCAGTCATTCTACTTAAAAATGTCATGTTTAATTCAATGTGTTACTTGCAGTTTCTTACAATTTCTGAGAGAAAATTGTTTATACACTTTTTTTTTTTTCTCCATTGTGCGAACATACATTACTGTTCAAAAGTTTGGGGTCAGCAAGATTTTTTTTAAAAATGTTTTTGAAAGAAGTCTCTTATGCTCACTAAAGTTGCTTTTATTTGATTAAAAATACAATTAAACTGTAATATTGTGGAATATAATTAAAATTGTAATATATTTGAATAATTTCTATTAATAAATTTCTATTGTAATATGTTTAAAATGTCATTTATTCCTGTGATGCATCGGAATTTTCAGCAGCCATTACAGTCGGGGGGCGGGGTGTTCGTGCGCGTGCCTCAAAAGAGGGCTTACAATGACTTACAAAGATACATAACCGCTACAAGTGTATGCACTACTTGCTTTATGCAAGCACTATATAGGATAAATCACTATACAGGATTTACCCTATTATACTTTATCGACACGAATTGATAGGTGAAACAACAAATGATATTTTTGCAATTTTACACATAATAATCCACGATGATCACATTACACAAAACTGAAATTGCACGTCAAAATAACACATTGTCAAAATTTTTTGAGACCCCCCAAAATTTCACAAATCCCGTTTTCAGGGGAGCCCATGTCTTATTAAGGGGAGCCAAGCTCCCCCGTAGTTCGCACCCTGGATATCAGTATATGTATATTTTAATAAAATAAACCAAATTTGTTTCATCCATAAAGAGATTTATTCTCCGTTTTGAGTTATAGCAGCTCACCCAGTATTGAATTTTTAATAGGTTGACATAGGATTTACATTGTAATGTTTTAAAAGTGAAGTCAGTTATTATGATTCATATGATTTATAGGGAATGTGTCAACAGCATATAAATGTTATGCCTCTCATTTGTTAATTACAAAATAACTTTGTACATTTGTACATGGATTTTGTGTGGGGTTTTATACGTTTGTACATGTAACCCCCTTTATCCCAGGGTTTACTTCAGGGATTTGTGATCTAATTGAAAATATCAATTGTCTAAGTTCGTTCAAGGAGCTTTGGGGTATTTTTCCTTTTAAACCAAATTCTCAATTTAAATGAACAACTGAAATATCATGAAAAAGTAAAATAAATAATGCCACACACAAGAATTTAAGTTAGCCAGAAATGTATTTTGTGAGGCAATCAATTTAAATGCTCTTTGTTCTGGCACTTTAAAACCAAAGTGATTAACAATGAATGACACTCAATCTCCAACAATTAATTGAGCTTCATAACAGATAACAACAATGCAATTGTAACCCAAGGAAAGAAAGTTTGGAAAGAAACTGTCTCAGTCCCATGTAGTGTGTGTAAAAAAATATCTCAGTCCCGTGTAATGTGTGGAAAAAAAAAAATATATATATCTCAGTCCTACCACTTCACCGGGAATACCATTCAGTTAATCAAGTACGAAAGAAAGAAGAGCTGATGAGTTGACAGAGTGCTATGAGATGATGAAGAGAATTTGTTCCGGAGGAATCCACTCAGATGATTCAGGTCCAAATGTATCACCGAACAACAGTCCAAGGGAAAACAGTCTGCACAAATGTACATTTTAAATTGATTACATCAACAACATCAAACACGTAAACCATTCCTTGTAAGAGAGATCACATGTATTTTTTAACTCATATTTTCCTTTTCCTCCTCCTATAAAATAAAGTTTATGAAGCAAACCTGCTTTGAACACTTTTTTCCAATTTGAGAGCTAGCAATACACTTTTACATAAATCAATTTAACAGAGTTACATTTTATACATTAGCAATTTCACTCGACGTGAAAAACACAATAAGCATGAGCATTGCACACCTCGTGCTCTCCTTGACTAGCAAAACTAGTATCGTGGTGCTATACTTAGCTGCTCTCATCTTCAACACCCACATGAACAATTTAACCACATTTTCTTTGACATGAATACATTCTGACTGGTTTTGCTCAAATAATAACACAATAGGACAACAAAATATTTCGTTACAAGCAGAATACACTCACCAGAATGTCTCAGAAAAGTCACGGAAAGCAATAAGTCTTCGACTTCTCTTCCACAGTGTTTCAAATTCAACCTCCCAGCTGACATATAAACAATAAACCAGCTATTCAAAGACAATTTGCAATATAAATGCTTATTTTAATCAGCATAGTCGAAATTACTCACACGCTATGCGTTTTGTCCGTGCTTCATGCACATTCACTCTGCGCGCTATTGCTGTGCACTCTCTCCCCGCATAAACTACCCAACCTCTTAAAGGGGCAGTACTAAGTTTTAAAGAAGTGAGACTAAGAAGTAAAACAGGATAGAAATATCAAGGGTTACACTCTCCCCCTCTAAACCGCATGAGTCCCTGCATGCGTGTTAGCAACAAGACTGGCAGCGAGAATGTTTCCCAGGGAATCAAAAAATGATGTAAGAGCAAGTAATATGGGCTTCCCTAATTCCTCATATTCTAATGTCTTTGGTGGCCGTCTTTCTCGACCTGAACGTCTGAGGGGTACGGATTCAGTGTCAACTGAACTGTGGGACAATTCTTGGAATTCTGACCCTGCAGCTGGTACAATCTCTTCTGGAATTTCAATGGCTATATAATCAGGGGCATTTTCAATCCCAACAGATTCTGTGGCAGGAAAGACTGGTGCACCGCCAGTAACAATCTCAGATGCTTCTCTTGTGAGTTCAATCACAGGCTGAACAGGCTCTGATCTAGGTATAGTTGAAGTACATGGAGCAAACTCGACTGCATGAGGGTTCAACTGGTCTGATGATTTTGCAGGAACATTATGAGAGGTGAGCAACCCATCATCCACTTGTTTAACGAAGGGACTCCTTGTAACTATTTCAGGAATAGGTATTTGAAAGTAACCTCCCTCTTCATCACTAGACTGTTCTTCACATTCATCACCCTCTCGCACTTCAGTATTAGCCCTTGTCCTTATCTTACGTTTTCTGTTCGCAGTTAAATTTGTCCCAGGCATCTGTTTTACTGGGCTCGCAGGCAAGAACCCACAGGGCAGTAAGAGATCCCTGTGAAGGGTACGATGGGGACCATTACTCTTTTCCGGCTTTACCACATAAACAGGACCATTTGAAATTCTCTTGACCACAGTGTGGACCATCTTTTCCCATCTGTCGGCAAGTTTGTGCTTACCCCTCACACTCAAATTTCTCACCAAGACCCTGTCACCGGGCATCAGTTCAGCCACTCTAACTTTTAGATCAAACTTTGCCTTGTTCTTTTCACTCATTTTGCGGGAATTTTCAGCAGCCAGTTCATAGCTCTCCTGAAGATGTTCTCGTAGTTTCGTCACATACTCGGAGTGAGTTCTGGGTCTTTCACCTGGAGGATGGATGCCAAAAACAAGATCAATTGGTAGTTTAGCCTGGCGCCCAAACATCAACTCGTAGGGCGAATAGCCGGTGGTGTCGTTCCGCGTACAATTATACGCATGTACAAGGGGTTTCACGAAGTCTCTCCAATGATGTTTATCTTTTTCTTCAAGGGTTCCAAGCATACTGAGGAGTGTTCTATTAAATCTCTCGACCGGGTTGCCACGTGGGTGATAAGGTGTTGTTCTCACTTTGTCAGCTCCGATGAGGGCACATAACTCGCGGATGGTATGGGATTCAAAATCCCTTCCTTGATCACTGAGGAGGCGACTTGGGAACCCATAATGAACAATGAAATTTTCCCAGAGTGCCTTTGCG
>NW_015664196.1:241569-243549 GCF_001515625.1 Sinocyclocheilus rhinocerous | reverse complement strand
CGCTATGCGTTTTGTCCGTGCTTCATGCACATTCACTCTGCGCGCTATTGCTGTGCACTCTCTCCCCGCATAAACTACCCAACCTCTTAAAGGGGCAGTACTAAGTTTTAAAGAAGTGAGACTAAGAAGTGAAACAGGATAGAAATATCAAGGGTTACATACACATTTATATAAAATTATTCAGAAGGGCGCTCTGACCTACGTATCCAGCATCAAGTCTCCATAGCACATCTCTGAATACTGCGACACATCATGCTAAATAAATATTTCACTTTCTCTCTCTTTTTACTTGCTTCCCTATTCTGCTAATGCTTGTCAACAACAACAACAGAAAATGTTTCAGTTACCGTAGGCTGAGATGGATTGCGAATCCTCTATATTGATAGATGTATAGCTTTAATATTTAATGAGGTGACATGATTCATTCAGTCTCTCAGCAGGAAGCACTGGGCCTTCATGCCTCTGAGCAGAGTGTGCGACAGAAGACATGATGTGTGTTAGTCTATGAAACCTTCACTCTTTCAGACATATTCGCTCTGTGTTACGCCTGACACATGCTGCCACTCAAATCAGTGGGGTTTTGGCAGAGCAGCATTGAATGATTTTATTATATCCATACCATAAGCCCCTGCAGATACTCCACTAAAGCTGGACCCATG
Organism: Sinocyclocheilus rhinocerous; assembly: GCF_001515625.1. Taxonomy (NCBI): domain Eukaryota; kingdom Metazoa; phylum Chordata; class Actinopteri; order Cypriniformes; family Cyprinidae; genus Sinocyclocheilus; species Sinocyclocheilus rhinocerous. Next base: position 242,890 of record NW_015664196.1, on the reverse strand, counting down.
TGTGAAGCGTTGGAATCTGCCATCTCTCTGAGTTGTGATGGGATTACACGATAGATTGGCCAATTATAGGTGCTGGAGAGACAAAGGCTGTCCCACAAGAACTCAGATGTTGTCTGGAGGGGCGTGTTAGGATTTCAACAGAAAAGACAGGGGAGGTTGTCATTTATCGTTACTGGAAGATGGCAATCCACATTCAGCGAAGCAATCAACTTTGCACAAAATAATAATTCAGTGGTTTTATATTAAGGTATATTACACAATATTAAAGATTTATTTGTTTTTAAAGAATTTATTGGTTATTATTATTATTATTACAAGAGATGTTTTTTCTCAGGTGGCTGGAATGTCTGGTCTATAGAGAAAGATTTTGCTTGGCAAAAAAAAAATTAGGGGAACATTTAAAGGTGTGCGATATCACGATTTTTGATCGTGGACGATTAAAATGTCTCCACAGTCTGCTTTTGAAGAAATATCGTAGTATCGTGCTACAGCTCACATTCTATCAGTTGCAGTTGTGGCGCCTCCGTCTCAATGTACTGTACAACGCGACGTACATTCACATTAAATGTTAACTCAGCGGTAGAGTTACACTCACGGGACGCTGCACTTATTCGCAATCACAAAAGTACATTATTTGCATGTGCTTTAAAGCCTTTCCTGTTAAACATTTCATTTGCATGCTGTTCTGACATGCACTTTTTCTGAGCGCGTACACCTGAAGCACGCGCACACTAAAAAGCCTGTCAAACAGCGCCTGATTACTGTGAGTTATCTTTAGCATCTGATTGTGCTAATACAGTCCATTTAGAATTTCCGGAAAAAAATCATGATATGATATTGTGGTGAGGGGGGCGTGGTTTAGCGGAGTCTGCAGCGGGAGAGAGCGGTCGGAGACGAGCGGTGAGTAAGTAGGTCAAGTGCAAAATGACATTCACCTGCTTCTCGTTTCAGTGATTGGCCTGGAGAGGCTGTAAATAGCCTCAGGGGAAGCAGAGAGAGAGAGACGAGACAGACTGAGGACTCGTGGGGAAAGACTGTGACCTGTGGCTAGAGAACCAAAGAAGTGCGATATAAGTTTTGTTTATTTTGATGCGCCTGAGCGCCTGCCTGTTTTACTGTTCCCAAGGGAACCACAATAAATTACCCCGAGCCTCAGTCACGCTGACTCCGACTTCTTCCTTCCTTATTACGAACCTCGTTACACTGGTGCCGAAACCCGGGAGGGAAGAAGTCCGGCCGCTGCCATGCAGTCACCGCCAAGTTCGCCGTTTGCGGAAGTGATACAATCGCTCGCCGGCCTCCACCAAGAGCAGCATCAGGC
>NW_015664196.1:241096-241423 GCF_001515625.1 Sinocyclocheilus rhinocerous | reverse complement strand
TGGACCAGGAGGGTCGGGCAGGAGGGCCGACATCGAGGACCACCGTCGGTCCCTCTCATCTGCCCCTGAACAAAATGGGACCACAGGACGATCCAGAGGCTTTCCTCGATCTGTTCGAGAAGTCGGCCGAAGCCTGCGGGTGGCCGCGAGAGCACTGGCCAGTGCGTCTGATACCACTGCTTTCTGGGGAGGCGCAGGTGGCGGCCCAACAACTGCCCATTCCCAACCTCCTGGTCTTCACCGATCTGAAGCGAGCTATCCTGCAGCGGGTCGGCCGGAGCCCAGAACAAAATCGCCAGCGGTTTCGGTCGCTGGAGCTGGGTGAAA
>NW_015664196.1:236431-236982 GCF_001515625.1 Sinocyclocheilus rhinocerous | reverse complement strand
CTGCTTTCTGTGCTTTCTGGGGAGGCGCAGGTGGCGGCCCAACAACTGCCCATTCCCAACCTCCTGGTCTTGAAGCGAGCGAAGCGAGCTATCCTGCAGCGGGTCGGCCGGAGCCCAGAACAACATCGCCAGCGGTTTCGCTCGCTGGATCTGGGGGAAAGTGGCCGGCCCTTCGTGTTGGCTCAGCAGCTCCGGGACGCCTGCCGCAAATGGCTGCTGGCCGGGGGAAGCGACGCCGAGCAGATCCTCGACCGAGTGGTGCTGGAGCAGTTTATCGCCACTGAGTGGGTCCAGTGCCACCGCCCGGCGTCGCTGGACCTGGCCATCCAGTTGGCGGAAGACCAAATGGTGGCGTGCCCGGGAGTCGGCGAATCCTTGCCAGCGGTCTCTCTCTCTCTCTCTTCCCCTAATGTCTCTTCCCCCCCGTCCTGTTCCCTTTCCTAGGTCCCGTCCGGGAATCCCTCCGCGAGTCCCTCCCCGGGGACGGGGCGGGCCGCCTCCGGAGTCTGCCGCTGGCCCGAGAGCACCGCCCAGGGGGGCGGGGCTAGCCC
>NW_015664196.1:231443-235255 GCF_001515625.1 Sinocyclocheilus rhinocerous | reverse complement strand
GCGGTGAGTAAGTAGGTCAAGTGCAAAATGACATTCACCTGCTTCTCGTTTCAGTGATTGGCCTGGAGAGACTGTAAATAGCCTCAGGGGAAGCAGAGAGGGAGAGACGAGACAGACTGAGGACTCGTGGGGAAAGACTGTGACCTGTGGCTAGAGAACCAAAGAAGTGCGATATAAGTTTTGTTTATTTTGATGCGCCTGAGCGCCTGCCTGTTTTACTGTTCCCAAGGGAACCACAATAAATTCCCCCGAGCCTCAGTCACGCTGACTCCGACTTCTTCCTTCCTTATTACAAACCTCGTTACAGATATTTTTGCCATATCGCCCACCCCTAGGAACATTGTTTGGAAGTACTGACCTTAGCTTGAAGAAATGCCTTAGATCAGTTGGAAATAACTGAAAAAATTATACAAATTAGTAAAGTATCCAAATGTAAATGTTGTAATAATTTGTACTTGTTTATAAGTTCTTCTTGTTGCAGAACCGCATTTATGTCTTTTACCTTTGTTTTCTTTTCCTTGCCTTGCCTTCTCTCTTCCTCTTCCTTGTTTCCTTTCAATGCCTTTTCCTCTTCCTCTTCCTACTTTGTTCATTTTCATTACATTTTGTCTTCCTATTCTTTTTACTTTATTTCCCGTTTTTTATTTTCCTTTTATTTTTCTGTTCCTTTGTCTCCTCCTCTTTCATTTCCCATACTTTTTTGTCTTTCTTTTCTGTACCTTTTCTTCTTTCGTCCTCTTTCCTATGTTTATTTGTCTTCATTTAGTCTTCCCTTACTTTTTTGCTTTTCCTTTTCTTTTTTCCTTCTTCCCCTTTCCTTTTATTAAAATACCTTCCCTTTTCCAAGTCATTGTCCTTGTCCATGTCCATGTCTTTTTCTTTTTCCTTTTCCTTTATCTTACCTTTTCTTTTCCTTAATTGTTCCATTCATTTTTCTTTTTTCCTTTCCTTCTAGTCCATTGCACACTAGTTCTTTTTCTCCCTCTCTTTTCCTCTTGCATCAGCCTACAAGCACAGATACATATTTGCAGAGGCAAGTCCTGCCACATTCTCTCAAATCGCACCCTCTGTTCCCCGTTTGACCGGCCCAGTTCTTTTTCCAGCCAGGACTTGTGTAGGGTTGGAACATGTGCTCCCTGTAGCTTGCACCCTGGGGTCTTAATAAGCAGGAGACAGTCCAGTATAACCTTCATCAGACCAGCCAAGTTAGGAGCAAGACAGGCTGGGAGAGGTTGTCATGTGACTGCAGACTACTAGCAGATCAGGATAAGGCTCCTAAATCACTGCTCCCTGAGAACCAATGCTGTTTGATCCTGTTAATCCAACCATTCAGGCCCGATCAATGGCCCTCCTCAAGGCATTAGTGTCTGATTGTATACGGCAGGTGTGTTTTGGAGGGCTCTGGTCCAGTAAAGTTTTTTTCTTCCCTTCTGAAAGCTCTCTGGTGTTGAAATTGATTCCGCAAAGCTAGACTGGATGCCTAATCACCCAGGTGGAGAGCGTAGCAAGGCTGTCAGCGCATGCTTATGCGGCGTGAATTGGGCTCTCCACCACATTGAAGGACAACACGGATGGCCATGTTTTTTTTGGGCCTCCTACAGAGAGGCCCTGAATGATTAATTCTGGGGAAAAATCTACACTTCACACTCATTGATCCAAACATTGTTTGCTTTTGCTGCTCTGTGGAGCTTAACTTGTCCATAGCAGACTGTTATCCAACTCTCCAAGTCTTTCAACTAATCATTAAGATCCACACGTTGCAAATGTGCTGGCTTCATAATATGCCATGGAGGGGTTTAAGACTCTTGATTTTAAATAGCAGAGTTTATAGGCCTTATGGAGTCTATGTGTGGTCATAAAACCCCAAAACTGTTCACTTTTTATTTTATTTTATTTTTTTTTTACTGTTATTACAGGTTGTTTCTTTAACTTAGGGCACTTTTATGTCCAAGGGTTTGATTTTTATTAAAATAAACAAATTTAATTTTTTTTTCCTTTTGTCACATTTAAGTCTCATTTGGATCAAACCATGCTTTTATCATTATTTTTTGGCTATTTTTTGCCAAAAAGTTAGTGTATTTATTTACCAGGGAGGCATCAGTGTTTGTGAAGAGCATACTTTATATGAAATGTGAGACATGATGTATTAAGAAATAAAAGAAAAATTTAAATGTCACTTATAAGCAGGGCCTAAAATTAACACTCGCCAAGTGCCAAATGCGAGTAAAAATCAGCGTTGGCGAGTATATGTAACAGTGTCAGTCGCCAGTTGGCGGGTACAACTTTCAAGAATTATCACAATGCAATGAAGTGAAAACAACAGCCAGTTTTTAAAGAGATTCACTGTTTCTGACATAAGCGAATAAAATAATCTTTTCCGAAGACAAGATCATCATGATTAGCTGTTCTGTCATAAGCGACAAGAGCGGATCGAATAATAGGATACAGACAGACTGATAAGGTCAGAGCAGTGTAATGGCCAGCTTGTCCCTAGACACGGTTCTAATAACTTTTACCTGAGAAGATATTGCTGCTTCATTTCAGAAGATTAACTTTTCCCATCTTTATTCTTCATAACCTGAAAATGTGGCGACACTGGGGTTACGCCGCCTAAACGGTGCAGTGAAGTATAGGGAACTAGAATTTGGACTAACCCAACTTTTGGGTTAAAAATTTAATGTAAAAATTTAACCCAAAAGTTGGGTTAGTCCATATTTGACCCAAAGTTGGGTTGAAACAACCCAGCATTTTTTTAGAGTGTATAATTAATAGGTAAAACTGAGGGAAAATGCACCAGCAAGACAAAAACATTGTAAATATGTTTAGTCATTGTAGTAGTAATAACAGCCTGTTTTTGCAAAAAGAGTTTCATGGCTGGTAAAAAAAACTCTTTGGCCGGTAAATTTTATCATGTCACCGGGGCTTTCAATTATACTGTAATGTTGAATGGCTATAATTAATAGGTAAAACTGAGGGAAAATGCACCAGCAAGACAAAAACATTGTAAATATGTTTAGTCATTGTAGTAGTAATAACAGCCTGTTTTTGCAAAAAGAGTTTCATGGCTGGTAAAAAAAACTCTTTGGCCGGTAAATTTTATCATGTCACCGGCCATTGGCAGGTGTGGCAAAAAGTTAGTTTTAGGCCCTGCTTATAAGTATTTGTGCTATTTCCAGACAAGATGTAATTTTTGTCAAATTATGCAAAAAGCATGAAAATGTCATTAATTGTGTATTTATAGGATATATGCATGCTAGATATAAAATTAGCCTTTAAAAGATAAAGGAGTAGGTTAAGGAGTTTTTATTACAGAAATCTTTAAAATGTCATGAAATTCTCCAGTGACTATATATATATATATATATATATATATATATACTGTTTGACTGTGTTAGTATCCGAATTAAATGAACTATTAAGGACTATAACATTTTTTCTTTTTTCTTGAAGTCCACATCTCGTAGTTAAAGAAACACCAATCAACAACAATAACATTCATTGTCTATTCTATTTGTAATAACGCTTGAATGACTTGAAAGCGCAATAAAGAATGTGCTATGCATTATGTGAAGATTGTTTTAAAATCACTTAAATTAAAAGTTGTTATATATTTCAGAGCCTATTAAATGTTAAAAATAATGGATTTCAATTATACTGTAATGTTGAATGGCTACACTCTAAAAAATGCTGGGATGTTTCAACCCAACTTTGGGTCAAATATGGACTAACCCAACCGTTGGGTTAAATTTTTACATTAAATTTTTAACCCAAAAGTTGGGTTAGTCCATATTTGACCCAAAGTTGGGTTGAAA
>NW_015664196.1:218268-230330 GCF_001515625.1 Sinocyclocheilus rhinocerous | reverse complement strand
TATATATATATATATATATATATATATATATACTGTTTGACTGTGTTAGTATCCGAATTAAATGAACTATTAAGGACTATAACATTTTTTCTTTTTTCTTGAAGTCCACATCTCGTAGTTAAAGAAACACCAATCAACAACAATAACATTCATTGTCTATTCTATTTGTAATAACGCTTGAATGACTTGAAAGCGCAATAAAGAATGTGCTATGCAAATCTCTGGATGTGTATTTATGCGATTGTATGTTTTTGTGAAAGTGCGGGGGAGGTTATTGTGAAGAGATTACATTTGCAAGCATTGAAGACTTAATTGAGGAAAAAGATAGAAATACAAAGTAAGTCATTAACAGTAACTTTTCTTAATGAATTCAAGTCACATACACTCTTATACAAACACCATACACACAAAACAGTCATGTTTTATTTCTATTATACATGATTACACATTCAATTATACAGTATTTTCTATATGTCTATATATACAGAGAGGAAGGAAAGGGAAATGTTTCCGTCAATACCTGCATGTGTGTTAGGAACACGGCTCCAGCTGTTTGCCTCCCTCCTCTTGGACAGAAATGGAATTTACCAGTCAGTCTCATCCTCCACAAAAGCAGAGGGCTAATCAGCTTCCGCTCTCATCCGAGCTGAATCAGGACTCCATGGGAATCCCATGCTAGCTCTCCAAAAGCAGTCCTCATCCCTCCATCTTTCCACCACTCCACACTGCTTGTTGTCCCTCTGTAAAGCAGCTTCATCAGCCTCTGTAGATTTTCAAGCTCTTCCTTCATTCTTCTGTATTTTCTTTGTGTTTAAACATGGTGAAGATTGCAATTTTGTTTCTTTCAAGCTGATTAGTGAGAAACTTTGCATTTGTGGTTCATAGTAGTTTTAAAGTATGCATAAGCATTTAAAGATGATGACATTTAGGGATTTACCTTCTGAGACTTAAAGGAGAACAGTGAGACAAAACCGCATACTGTAAAAATGGATTCTTGAAGCACCATGAAAGAATCCTCTGGAGAACATCGAAGCATGCTTTTGAAGTTGTCTCAAATATAAAGTAACTGCAGTTTATATTTCAAGTACCTCAAAGTCTCTCTCTTATAATGGAGTTACTGGAGAAATTGTTGACATTTTAATACTTTCGTTCCATTTTGTAGAATTGTTCTTTATGAAAAGGTTCTCTAACGTGTTCTGTCAGTATGGCAATCTGAGGAACACTTTAAGGAGGTTATTGCATTACTGCATTTATTTGATTAAAAATACAGTAGCATTGAGAAATATTATTACATTTTAAAATAACTGTTTTAGTTATTTTACTTTGAGTAGAAGAATATTACCCAGCCTAAAATGTAGACAGAAATTAAGGAGTGGCAGCTTTCAGTTAATTTACTACTTGAGAACATGTTGAGGTACTATGAAGGGGGAAAAGTTTTTAAAGAATGTCTTGTTTCTGTTAGGTAGTTTTTTTTCCATCATCTCCATGAAGCAGTTATGGTCTTGTAGTTATAGGGATAGTTCACCCAAAAATTCTTCGAAATTCTTCATTTACTCACCCTCCACTGGTTCCAAACCTGTATGAGTTTCTTCTTCTGTTGAACACAAAAGAAGATATTTTAAAGAATGTTGGTAACCAAACAGTTGACAGTAGCCATTGACTTGCACAGTATTTTTATTTGTTATTTTTTCCATACTGTGACCTTCAATTCTGTGTTTAACAATCTGACATTTTGTAGACCAGCATGTTTTGGTGGTCATGCCTTCATAAATCAGGGACAAATGTTATGGGCTTCTATTAGACATTAGCTTATTTGAATGGCAGCTACTTGGCCCATTCTAACCGGCCAAACCTTGACAAATCCTGGATCTCATTGTTTGCCTATGTGGATTCATGTGTAAAATGAAACATGAATCAGAGTGACTCATCTGTGTGATATTATCAGAACATCAAGCTGGTTTGAATTCATGCCTCCAGCCAAGATGCTGCAGAGCTTATATTGCATTCTGTTGTATTACAGTCACTTTCACAATCACAGCCATTATTCAAATCTCACAACAAGAATGCATGGCTTGATGTGCACCACAGGCCCTCAATCAAGATTTGTTTTGCTTCAACATTCAGCATGCTTGCTACTGAAGAGTCTAATCGAGTTACACAGAATTTTGCAACATGTCAGACAGGCCCTTATCAAAAATTTTTTGAGAAACTGTTTTCATGTTGTTCTCCTCACCAAAGCTAAAATTTGGTCAAATTAGAGTAATATGTGAAAGGCAGAGGCATTGGAATAAGTTTCCTGCCTCGTTGAAAGACATTTGCAGTTATTGCTTCATATTGACCAAACAATTACATAACTTGAATACTGTGCAAACGTAAATATATTTCAAAGAACTTGATAATGTTCGACCATCTTAAAGTTGAAACGGCTCACTGAAGCATATTTAAATATTTTAAAGTCTACTATATTTAGACATTAATACCAAAATTAACGTGCTGTGATGCAAGGTAGTGAACATAAGGCATATGACACATAATACCATTTGGGAACAGAACTGAAAGAAAACCAAAGAAGTTTTACAAACTACAGATTCACTTTAACAAGCCAGCTAGCGAGTATGATATTCCCACAGCATGCATGCATAGACGAGCCAAATCAACCACGACTCCTAGGCAACAAATGACAAGAGAATGAAATGAAATGATGCAAGCAATCTTCAGTATCTGATCCTCCCTATAGGCATATTGTCTACTTGGAGAATTGAATTCTCGACACAGTGCAATACTCACTCTTAGATTGCAGTATTATCAAAGACAAGGTGTATAATGCATGCAAACTGTCAGGGAAGGCATGCAGGTTGTTTACACACTTGGTTCAAGTGCTCAGTCCGTACCCAAGTTCCCCTTCCCGCTGCCCCTACTGGAAAACTGTTGTGCTGCTTTATATTTTTCTTAATATTTGTATTTGCTTAATATATCTGCTTAATATTTTTTGTGGAAACTGTGTAACTTTTTTTTTTTCATTAGTCTTTGATGAATAGAAAGTTAAAAAGAGCAGCATTTATGTGAAATAGAAATATTTTGTAATGTTATAAATGGTTTTACTGTCACTTTTGGTCAGTTTCATTCATCATTGCTGAATAAAAGTATTAGTTTCTTATAGAAGAAGAAGAAAATCTTACCCCAAACTTTTGAATGGTACTGTAAGTGTATAATATATTATTGGTCATGCTAATTTTTTATGCTTTTAATGTTTAGTTTATCTCTGCTGTCTTCTAGTTCTCACTAAAAAATAATCTTTATTAACACTAATTTGTTACAACTGGTAATCTTTAGTAAAAATCTCCAAATAAATATCAATTTTTCATCTTGTGGTTTATAATGTGATGCCATCATTTACTTTTAGCATTTAAAGGGGACATCGGATGCCCATTTTCCACAAGTTGGTATGATTCTTTAGGGTCTTCATGAACTGTCTGCAACATACTTTGTTTAAAATTCCTCAGTGGTCGTGTAAAACAACACTCTTTTTACCTTGTCAAAAACAGCTATGTTCACAGCGATCCGTTTCGGTGCATGTCTCTTTAAATGAGAACCCCGCCCCTCTCCTCCATGGAAGAGGAAAGGCGATTTGCAAATAATCATAAGAAATATAAAGTGTGGGACTTACTTCTTCTGGAGGTGCAGCTGAATCACGAACAGTGGGTATTGATCCATTCTTGAGTTTTAACTTTTTAGCAAAACCTGCCTTGAATTGTCCCTCATTCAGAAAGCAGTCTGTAAAATGATTTAAACACATTTAGGTAGATCGGGGGGTGCATTCCCTTCAAAAACAAAAGTAATCCACTGCGTCTTCAGCGTCTCAGATGTCGGGAGTAAATGAGACTGCTTTGTTCATTCTTACATCCAACAACAAAACACCTCAATCGCTTAGGAGCCATTCTTGCCTACACCTGCTGTGGTGTCGAAACAATGGCGGACTGTTTACAGCTCACTCAGGGCGGGTCTAAGCTAAAACGGCAGTGTCCGTCAACAGTCGTCACTTTGCCCAGATTCTGTCTTGTTCTTGTTCTGGCTTGTTCTGAGAAAGTGCTTATGATTTGTGGGGATTTAAAAAAAAGCACTGGGTGGATTTTTATCATTATAGGATGGTTGTGTACACACACTGCCAAGACACATTTAAGTTCAAACACCATGTAAAAGTGAATTTTGCATCCGATGTCCCTTTAAAATTCTTGATTTTTATTTATACAAAATTGTATAGAATAATAATATCGCCCATTTGTAAGTTATCATTCATTAAATTCAAATAATTACTGGCCTATAGGTATCAGTCAGAAATGTTATATTGATGCATCCGTAATGCATATTAAGGGATTCATTCCTGAGAGACAAGTATAGCACGTTCTTTTTTTTTTTTTGATGAGAAACCAATGTTTAGAGTTTAATTAGAACTAAACTAATTTCAATATAACTCAGTGGTTTAAATTGTTCCCATGATGCTTATCTTTGGAATTGTGGGCTTAGCTTTGGGGGAAAAATAAACATTTTTGTAAGATTAACCTGGTTTACTGTACATCAGATGTCCCTGGTGATAAAGCTACAGGCCCGGCGCCAGAGGGGCTTGCCCCCCCCCCCCGGACATCCCTGTGCCCCCCCTTTGTACCGAGGGGGACAGTTGGACTTGAGTTTAGCGTGCACAATAGTCTTACTCATACAACTGCCTGCTGTTGCTTCTGATTGCTTTTAGATGGAAAAGCTGCCCATAACCCCTGGTCTAGGATCTGTTTTTTTCCTAATAATAGCATAACGAAATAGATTTGGCAAACAATCCAGTGTATCTGCCCTTCTGCTTTGGAAACCATCAAATGAGTTTACAATGCATTTTCGCAGAGGTGAGCAGTGTAGCCAATCACAGACATGTTTGTTGATTTCTAAAACACAATGGCCAATCAGAGGTGTTTTTTGTCCAGTGCTGATTTCTATCATGCTCGTAACTTCTTTCTAACAAAGACATTTAAAAAAGTTTATTCGTGTAGTCACGTTCATTGTTTTTTTGTTATTTTGGAACTTTGTGAGATCGTGATGAATGCGTGACAGTTTTTAATAAATTTAAAGGGAGCACTCTCTGCATGCTGTTTACGATAATATATTCAGAATTTAAATAAAACGTGTACAGAAAAAGATAATAATTTCAGAAGCACAGATGTGATTCTGCAAACGAGCCTGGTCCAAACGTGGGATTTAGGTAAGGAAACGGTTAGGCTATTATTTGTATTGGCTGCCACGCCAAATCATGCACACCTGCTTGCTTTTCTGTTTAATTTATCAGTGTTTTTGTGAACATATATATGCTTTATTAACAAACAATTGTAACACTTTACAATAAGGTTCGATTAGTTAATTTTAGTTAATGTATTAAAGTGTATTAACATGTTAGTTAATTATTATAAAGTGTTACCTAAATAATGTATTTCGAGCGTTCACTTGAAAACATTACCCCCCGTGTCCTGGCGCCGGGCCTGTACAGTATGAGAGAGGAATTTGCCAGTGCCAAAAATTATTTAAGACTTTAAAAGATTCTCAAAAAAAAGTTATTTCGTGTGACACTTTCTTCTTTCTTACTCAGACAGGTGGAAACGAGTGCTTCATAGTTACTTTTGACATTCTTGGGGCACTTACACACTATAGAAAGCTCTGATGGAATATTTGACGGATGGAGAATGCTGGGTCAGTTTGAAATCTAGCGGGAATACAGAAAGCCAAACCTGTATGACTTTCTTTCTTTCATTCTTTCCTTGCTGAAACACAAAAGGGGAGATTCTAAAGAAATCAGTCTTTTCTATACCACGACTGGAGACCGGAAAGATGCACAAGCATTATAAAAGAATCATAAAAGTGGTCTCTATGACTCATGCATTATAATCTGAGTCTACTAAAGTCAGAATGTAAGTTGTTATTCTTGGAAAAAAAAGCTTGACATTAGCCCTAGCTTTTCCTCAGTGCGGTTTATGAAAGAGTTACTGTTGTTGATACAGTTCACAAAAAACAAACAAACAAGCAAACAAAAAAGTCTGAATAATTCAATCAAACTGATCTGATTCTCAAGTTAATTGACCTCAATGAGTTCAATCTGTTACCTCAATCTATCTATCTAGAATCTAAGCAATTACTAATAATACACATTAGCTTGTAGATATTTTGTTTCAATGCCTATTTTCCTTGACTCGTGTATTTCAGATTCTCTGCTTCCTCTTAAAAACGCTGGCCAACTAAAACGTTTCTCAGTCATTGAATGCGAAAACAGTGTGGTGAAACCGGAGACAAGCAGAGGGTGATACAGCGCTGTGGATGCGGAGCATGGTTTTCCTTGTGATCGAGATTTGAGCATCTGTAAGTCAGCATCTCTGCACACCACAGCCCCGTTTCACCACTAATGGCTGTTTCTGGGGAGCGCTGGGCCAACCTCACCCGCTTATCACATTCTGTCTACAACTGCAGAGCTCTTGGGAGTCATCGCCAGAGGAAGAGGAAGGAGAGTGGGAGGAATTGAAGGAAGAGCAGAGCCAGGTGAGAAGGGTCCATCTCGCTTCTTCCTCCTCGAGCTCTGACGGGCACTGTCAGGCTTTTTCATGAAGGTGAAGACAAGGAGAGAGCTCAGGGGCAGAGCTAGTATGTGTCAGTTAGAGCCCGGCTGACATGTAGCCTGGAGAACAAGAGCCAAGAGTGGTACACTTCCACGTTATAGTGGAAGTTTGTCTGTTCGATGAAAATGCGCAGTATTTATTGTAATATTATATTTGCTGTGATCAGTGCACGTGATGACTGTGTTTTGCTGATTGTGGAAGCAATTCTTCCTCTGACATGACCTAAATTAAGTAGTGGAACAGAAACTTCTAGTTCTTCCAGACTGAGAAAAGAGATAAAAACAGCGTGTCGGATGAACCAATGGAGAATATTTTCTTTTTGTGAACACTATAAATTTCTGCCAGAATAAAGTGTTCCTGTGGTAGAGCATTGCGTTAGCAGCGCAAAAGGTCATGGGTTCAATTCCCAGGGAACACACATACTGGTAAAAAATGTATAGCCTGAATGCACTGTAAGTCGCTTTGGATAAAAGCGTCTGCTAAATGCATAAATTATTAATTATTATTAATTATTATAAAACACTCTGAAACAAAGAGCCAAGAAAAAAAATAAAACAGAATTAGTTAAGCAAAAACAAACAATCAAAGGTTAAAAATCATAAATCTTCGCATTTCCACAACTTAACAGCTGTCAATGTGAATTAATTATGGACATAACTGCATGCTATAGCATACTAATTATTTGTGTATTTGTGATTTGTCCCTAATAGAGTTGTGCTAGTTATATAATGCCCACACATGGTCACCAGAGCCCTGCACAGCAGAGCTCTTAATTATTATTAAAATAATAATAATAATAATAATAATGATAATGATAGTAATTCTAATATATGTATAATAAATAATAAATATATATATATTATAATTATATTGTAATTATATTATAAATATAAATACAATACATTTTTATAGTAATATTCCCACACAGTTATTTTTATTTGTTTGCATGTAATTTAAGTTATTGTATCCTCAATAATAATAATAATTATCATAGTAAGAATCATAACATAAATAATTTTTATTATTATTAATGTCCTGCACATAATTAATGTGTATTTGTGTTTTACATTTAACCTAAATTGCTATATCATTCGTAATCATAATAATCATAATCATAATATAAACAAAATTAACAACAACAACAACAGCTATTATTATTATTGTAAATGTCCCACACATAGTTGCTAGCGTTTATTTTTGTTCTGGCATGTCACCTAGATTGCTGTACCCTGCATATGTCAGTGTAGAGTTTTCACTCTGTATAGATGCACTCAGTTTGGGTCATTTTCCCATCGCAGTTTCAACTTCAGTTTGACAATTTCCAGAAACCATACAGTGTCACCCTAAATCTTGAAGCCTTCTCTTTCTGCTCATGGATCAGTATACACTGCCAGCATCTTCTGGACAGTTGGGAAGCTGGAATCCCACCCGTTAATGATGTGTGCGTGGTATGTGTGTCTGCTGTGTCACAATCCAGTGGCCGCCACCTCCCCTCCTCTGTGGAGAATGTAGAATATTTCAGATGTTGTTTACCTGTCAATTTCTCTGAGCAGCTGCAGGTATATATTCACTCTAGTGAGGCTCTGTCAATAAGACAGCCTCCTATCTTAACCCCAGCAGGACTGCAGAGTGAAGGATTCAATTATTGATGAATATTTCATTTGTGAGGGCTCTTACTTGGGTCTAGGAACAGACTCTGTCCATTATGTGTGCGAGTACATGCGTGGGATTTTGAGGGAAGTATCTAGACATGCGATTCTGAGAGTAACTGGGTACAAAAGAAAGGCCTACTTCAATTATAACGACATTGTCGACTCAAAAAACAAAACAAAAAAATCTATCACCATTCATCCACATTCATGCCTGTATAATAATTTAAACATTCTTTTTTAAGACTTTTTTTGGGGGTTGCTCATTTTCAGGCTTCTTAGCTTCAAAAAGCATGCAAAAGCACCATTAAAGTATATTAGAAGTGCTTTATATGACTTGTGCGCTTTGATACGGTAACTTTTTGCGAAAATCAAGAAGGCTTATAGTACTTAAAGTGCACTCCATTCAAAAAAATATAGTGCTTGGGTCATATGCCCATTTTTATGATGCTTTAATGGTGCTTTGTGTCTCTGTTGAAACTTGAAATAATCAGTCTCCATTCATTGTACAGCAATTGCATGGAAAAGAGTGACCAGCACAATTTTCCAAAATAAACTCTCCTCCAAAATAAAATGTCCTCTCACGTTCAGCTGCATTTATTTCAGCAAATTTCTTAATGTGTAAATATTGGTATGAACATAAATAGATTCAACAAATGAGACATAAACTGAACAAGTTTCACTGGCATTTGACAGACAGAAATTGAATAGTGAGTCAGTATTCAGTATCGGTTGTGGCCACCAGCTGCTTTAAGTGCATCTCATCCTCATGGACTGCACCGGATTTGCCAGGTCTTGCTATGAGATGTTGCTGAAGTACAGAAGTAGTGTAGCGAAAGATCCAATAATGGTAAAAAATTAGATTGGTACTTTGGAGAATTCCAAAGAGAAGAGCATTCTCAGGGCAGAGCAATTTATTTACACAATACCGAGTACAGGACTAACAAAATTTCAACACATCTGTGTCCTTATTAACAATGCATAGACAGATTAGCCTTCATTCAAGTCATCTCTTCAAAATGATTGAAATCCGTACTTCTATTTTGTTTTATCAGGGCTGCTTTTGGATCTTGCAGTGAGTACAGTGTTTGTCTTGTACAGCCGAGCTCTGAGCTTGCCAAGGCTCATACTGGCTGAAATCTGTTCTCCGACTGAGCTTCATTAGTTCAGTTTGAGATGTATTTGAATGTACATTCTGAATGACATATGGAGGGGCTTGCGAGCTGGTCACAATAAAAAGTTGTGCTTGTTTGCAACAGGGTTGTATGGCATTCAGAATTGATTGTTTAAAAGTTCTATCCATCGGTCTGTCTGTTTGTCAAAACTAAAATATATTTAAATCTATACTGAACTAACTTTACTGAGGATAGACAGAGAATGCATAGGCTTACATGTTACTTAATAATCCATAATCGTCAAAAAAAAAAAAACCTCATTGGTAACATTTCCTTTCATTCATTTGAAAAATCAGCATTTAAGAACCGGAGGTAGAGCAGAGCGTACAACACCTGTCTGTGCTTGCAGTCGAGCAGCGTGGGGCATGAGGGTGGCGGCACCAGGCAGAGCGGTTTCACCGTCTTCACGCTGTCCCTAAGAACTGCAGTCGTTAGCCACACAATTCAGCATCTCTGTAGGGGCTGCACTTCACTCCACTGCATGCCTGCACAAATGAAAGGACTTGCCGGTAATGGAATGGCTGATTTCACAGCACCGGTGCCGAAAACATGCAGCCTTCACACAGCCCGTCAAGGACAAATGCAGCTAAGAGATGCTAATGGTTTGCTTTGATGTTTGATGGATTTTATGAAGCAAGACAGGAAAATCACAGTGATTACAGAATACATTTTTACCTCAATGAGACGCTAAGTGAGATATATTACCATATAAATTCAATTTACCGTGTGACAGATTCGAAATCCCAGGATTGCACTTCCACATATTGTTTGGACTCAGTGCATGTTTGGATTTCAAGGACGTGGAGAGGGCCGTTTTTTTGTTCTTACAGCATGAAGCCAAATTTTTGTTACCATCTTGTTTTATGTGAGGATGCACTTTATGATGGTGTGTTGCTTGTGGTTGATTTATGATTAGGTCTCCAGAGGGCCACAAAGTCATGGAGCTGGTATCAGTACCATTAAAAAAAAAATCTGAGTAAACAAAAAGAGTTTGATACAGGGTTATTTCTGAACTATTTTTCTCTACGTTGCATGGGGAGTTAAAAAAAAAAAACATATACATGGGATTTAGGAAATCTAGTGCCTTTTTTCATATTAACATTTTTATAAAATTGTTTTATTGAAAATTCTCTGATGGATTTGTTTTTTTTAAAGTTGTTGTTTTTTGTCAGTTGTTGTTTTTCAGTATTACTGTATGTAATTACTATTTGTTTCTTTTAAAATACATTGATCCTGCCATGAAAATAGCCATAAATGCTGGTATGGCAATAAAAACAAATAAATTGTTATATTAAGCTAGAATGCATTCAATTGATCAAAAGTGACAAGACATTTATAATGTCTTATATTTCCAATAAATAATGTTTTGAAATTTCTATTCATCAAAGAAATGTTTCTTGAGCAGCGAATCAGCATTTTAGAATGATTTCTGAAGGATCATGTGACACTAAAGACTGGAGTAATGACTGCTGAAATTCAGCTTTAACATGACAGGGATAAATTCTATTTGAAAATATATTAATATTTTAAACTCTTTTTTTTTCTTCAATTAAATGCAGCCTTTGTGAACTTAAAGGGATAGTTCACCCAAAAATGAAAATTTGATGTTTATCTGCTTACACCCAGGGCATCCAAGATGTAGGTGACTCTGTTTCTTCAGTAGAACACATATGATGATTTTTAACTCCAGCCGTTGCAGTCTATCAGTCATATAATGCATGGCAATGGTGTAAACAATGAGTGACGTATACGCGCAAGAGATCACTTCCGGCGCTTGCGTAAATTATGCCAGAGCACGTACACACCTCACAGATGCCCTGAGGGTAAGCAGATAAACATAAAATTTTCATTTTTGGGTGAACTATCCCTTTAAGAGATATTTTAAAATCTTACTGACTATACAAACTTTTGACCTGTAGTGAATATTTCATCTATAACATTATTGTAATGCTGGGACAAAGGCAAGATGAGGCGGATCCAAGTGCAAGCAGAACTTATTAACAGAAGGTGAAAACAAACATGGGTACACAAAGGAACACAGAGCTGGAGCAAACTAGCAGACCAAAGCAAGAGCATCTCAGCAAACAACGACGGACAAACAAGCACAGAATCATAGGGTAGGGGTATATATACACAGGGGAACAAGGTAACAAGGGGGTAGAGCTAATGAATTGTCATGGTAACTAACAAGGCAGTGGTGGAACCAAAGACAAACAGGAGTGAACATAGAAACACTGGGGGAAAAATACACTTCAAAATAATAGTCCAAACACAAGTCAGGGGAACACATTTAACAATAAATATTTCTATTTATTGTTTTTATGATACCTGAAACTTTGGTTTACAGAGGATAATTCAACAGTGGTTTTGCCACAAATGTACCTACATTTGTTTAAATTTAGCTTGCACAAGTCTTCTAGTCCTTCTAGGACCAGGGAACCCTTATAGGGGAGAACATTTTTCAAGGACCCCCTCATAATTATAACAGTGATTAAGCATATGCTTACTAAAAATTTGTACTCTTAGATGCCATTGGAACTTTACATTTTTCTGGACACAGTTTTTTTATTTTTTATTTTATTATTATTATTATT
>NW_015664196.1:215112-218085 GCF_001515625.1 Sinocyclocheilus rhinocerous | reverse complement strand
AAATTTTGTTGTATGCATTTGTCATTTTTATTGAATTAAATTTTTTTTTTCATTTAAATGTTAAGTTTTGCAATTTTGTTGTATGCATTTGTCATTTTTATTTAATCTCTTTATTTTTAAAATATAGATAGGTAGTGTTTATAAAGTTTTAGCTTTTAGTTTTGGATCTGTTTTTAGTTGTTTTAATACTACAATTGATTGCTTCTGTTGTCCTCATTTGTAAGTCGCTTTGGATAAAAGCGTCTAATAAATGACTAAATAAATAAATAAATAAATAAATAAATAAATAAAGTTACATGCATATTCATGAATTCCAAAAAACCTCAGGGTGCTTGAAAAGTAAAAATGTTCTAAATTCCACTACTGCCAGAATAGTCTTTTTTTATTATTAACTCCAGACATCATGATATCCTCCCTCCAGCCTTTTTGCACTTCTTTAACCAGAGTGCCAAATCATTGGCCAACTCGCATGGTGTCGAACAGCTGTGTCAATTTTAGTGCCATGACATTAATTCCAGACTAAGCTATCATCTCCCTTCCACTCATGCTTTCCAGATCAACTAACACATGGCATCCTGTCTTCCCTTGTGCCTATATTAAGTGCTGAGGCCATGCGTTCTGATAGGTAGTGCCACGTATAGCCATATTTATTGTGACAGTTAAATTACAACCTTGTAGTGCAGTGATCCTTCACTTTGCACAGCTCCATATCTGGACTCAGGGTTCACACGATATCTATCTATCTGACTTTATACTGTCATATCTGACTTTATACATCTCAATGTGCAACCTAATGCAATTTTTTCTCGTATTGCGACTTTCTTGCAATTGTGACCTTATATCTCATATATTGTATAATGTTCAACTTCATATTCAATTCATGTTTATTTGTATAGCGCTTTTCATGATACAAATCGTTGCAAAGCAACTTTACAGCAAATTAAGTTTCTACAGTATTTAGTGGTAGTTTATCAGTGGTGACTGTCAGTTAATGTACATATGGCAGAAATGTACGGAAAATCAATTAAAGACGTAATCAAACAGATGAAGACTACGAGTTTTTTTCTTGAGAGAATGGGTATTACTGTTGTACCATGGCACAGTACGTTTTTCTCTAACCTTTTTCAATTTGATGGGGGCAACAGCTTCTAATGTATTAGAGATGATATTGCCCATGTTGCTAGTCATTTCGTCTAGTTCATGTGTATTTATGGGTACACAGAGCAGTTGAGATAACTCAGGTAGGTTATTTGTGAATCTGGCTTTGGTGGCTGGAACAATAGTTCTTCCCAGGCGATAACAGGGAGCCATATATTTAATATCAGTAATACGCAGCATGCACGATACAAGGAAATGGTCAGTAACATCATCACTTTGAGGTAAGATATCTATATCAGTAAGATCAATTCCATGCGATATAATTAAATCTAGTTTGAATGACTTAAACCTGTATCCTGTTTTCTGAGTAACATTGAGAATATCACTATATATTGTTGCAACACCGCTGCCACGACCAGTGTGACGGGGCTCATGCTTATATCAGTAGCTTGGTGGAGTAGACTCATTTAGAACTTCATATCCCATGATTACGACTCTTTCTTGTAATTGCGACTCTATACAGTATGTAACGAGGTTCTTAGTGAGGAAGGAAGAAGTCGGAGTCAGCGACTTCTGCGCAGCGGAGACTGAGGCTCGTGGCAATTTATTATGGTTCCCTTACGAACAGCAAAAACAGGCAGGCGCTCAGGCACTTCAAAATAAACAAAACTTATATAGCACTTCTGCGGTTCTCTAGACACAGGCCACAGTCTTTCCCCCACGAGTCCTCAGTCTGTCTCGTCTCTCTCTCTCTGTTTCCCCTGAGGCTTTTGACGGTCTCTCCAGGCCAATCACTGAAATGAGAAGCAGGTGAATGTCATTTTGCACTTGACCTACTTACTCACCGCTCGTCTCCGACCGCTCTCTCCCGATCCTTCATGCGGTGGAGCCACTGCAGGGGCGCGTGGTCCGAACAGAGAGTGAACTCCCACCCCAGGAGATAATAACGGAGGGCGAGAACCGCCCACCGGATCGCCAGGCACTCCTTTTCAATGGTGCTGTACATTCACCTTGCGATAATCCACACAGAATCGTACCGAGCCGTCCGTTTTTGGTACTAAAACTATCGGGCTCGCCCAATCGCTGTGGGATTCCTCGATTACTCCCATCTCTAGCATCGCCTCTAATTCCGTCTGAACCACCTTTTATTTGTGTTGAGGTAAATGATATGGCCGGCTGCGAACCACCACTCCTGGCTCGGTTTCTATGTGGTGCTGTATGAGGTCTGTTCGACCAGGTAGGGGCGAGAACACATCTGCAGATGCTGCCTGTAGCTTGGCTACGTCAGCAAGCTGCGAGGGCGAGAGGTGATCTCCCCCAGGGGCCAGAGCTAGAGATTGCAGTTTAGTATTTACCTCTGACCCGAGATCCTCCTCCCCACTCACCGCCGTCGCTAGCATCACTGGCTCCGCCTCGCTCCATTTTTTTAGGAGGTTGAGGTGATAAATCTGATGTGCCCCGCTCCTATCTGCACGAATGACCTCATAATTCGAGTAATTTAGAGCTGGATGTAGGAAGCAATACAAGCACTTTTTCTCCCGGTGCAAAATTACGGAGCCTGGACCCCCTGTTGTACAGCCGACTCTGCCTGTCCTGGGCCTGTAACAAATTCTCCGTCGACAGCCGCCCCAAGGTGTGGAGTTTTGTTCTCAGGTCCAGCACGTATTGAATTTCATTTCGGCTTTCTGAAGGCCCGTCCTCCCAAGTTTCTCTCAGGACGTCCAGCACCCCGCGGGGCTGACGCCCATAGAGAAGCTCAAAGTGGGAAAACCCCGTGGAGGCTTGGGGGACCTCCCGCACAGCGAACAAGAGGGGTTCCAGCCACCTGTCCCAATTTTTGGCGTCTTCGTGAACGAACTTCCGAATCATGGTTTT
>NW_015664196.1:198763-209044 GCF_001515625.1 Sinocyclocheilus rhinocerous | reverse complement strand
CAGAATCGTAAGAATCGTACCGAGCCGTCCGTTTTTGGTACTAAAACTATCGGGCTCGCCCAATCGCTATCTATTACTCCAGGTCCGTTCGACCAGGTAGGGGCGAGAACACATCGGCAAACGCGGCATGTAGCTGGGCTACGTCAGCAAGCTGCGTGGGCGAGAGGTGATCTCCCCCAGGGGCCAGAGCTAGAGATTGCAGTTTAGTATTCACCTCTGGCCCGAGATCCTCCTCCCCACTCACCGCCGTCGCTAGCATCACTGGCTCCGCCTCGCTCCATTTTTTTAGGAGGTTGAGGTGATAAATCTGATGTGCCCCGCTCCTATCTGCACGAATGACCTCATAATTCGAGTAATTTAGAGCTGGATGTAGGAAGCAATACAAGCACTTTTTCTCCCAGTGCAAATTTACGCAGCCTGGACCCCCTGTTGTACAGCCGACTCTGCCTGTCCTGGGCCTGTAACAAATTCTCCGTCGACAGCCGCCCCAAGGTGTGGAGTTTTGTTCTCAGGTCCAGCACGTATTGAATTTCATTTCGGCTTTCTGAAGGCCCGTCCTCCCAAGTTTCTCTCAGGACGTCCAGCACCCCGCGGGGCTGACGCCCATAGAGAAGCTCAAAGGGGGAAAACCCGAGGGAGGCTTGGGGGACCTCCCGCACAGCGAACAAGAGGGGTTCCAGCCATCTGTCCCAATTTTTGGCGTCTTCGTGAACGAACTTTCGAATCATGGTTTTTAACGTGCGATTAAACCATTCCACCAGACCGTCTGTTTGTGGGTGGTAGACGCTGGTGCAAATCGACTTAATGCCCAATAATCCGTACAGTTCGCATATTGTACGTGACATGAACGCCGTGCCTTGATCCGTGAGAATCTCTTTCGGGATTCCCACTCGGGAGATTAACCGAAACAGCGCATCCGCCACACTTTTCGCCGAAATGTTGCGAAGCGCGACTGCTTCAGGGTATCGTATTGCATAATCCACTAGGACTAAAGCAAAGCGATGCCCGCGTGCCTATCGTTCTAATGGCCCGATGAGGTCCATACCAATTCTTTCGAAGGGGGCCTGCATTAGAGGAAGAGGGCGCAAAGGCGCTTTTGGGGAGGCCGGTGGATTTACCAGCTGACATTCACGACAAGCCGCGGCTGACATTCACAACAATCCGCGCACCACCTGCGCACATTCTCGTGAATGCCCGGCCAAAAGAATCGGGCCATGAGACGATTTAGTGTCGCTGCCTGTCCTAAATGTCACGCCATTGCATTACAATGAGCCGCCTGGAAAAGCATTTCCCGATGGCTTTTAGGTACTAACAATTGGGTTGTATCCTGCTTTGTCTGAGTGTTTTGTGTCATTCGGTACAACCGCTCCTTTAAAACAGCAAAATAGGGATACGAGAGCGGACGGTCGGGATGGAGAGGCTGACCATCGATGGTCTGAACCTGTTCAAATGCCCGTTTTAGGGACTCATCCTGGGACTGTTCCAGGGGGAAATCATCACGTTCAGAGAGGATTAGCCTCTCATTCGCGCTCTGTTCCCCTGGCTCAGTATCCCGGGACTGGCGTGGAGAGAGCGGGGAAAAGGGAAGTGCTGTGGATCCCGCCCCGGCTAGCCCCGCCCCCCTGGGCGGTGCTCTCGGGCCAGCGGCAGACTCCGGAGGCGGCCCGCCCCTTCCCCGGGGAGGGACTTGAGGAGTGATTCCCGGACGGGACCTAGGAAAGGGAACAGGACGCTGGGAAGAAGAAACATTAGGAGAAGAGAGAGAGAGAGAGAGACAGCTGGCAAGGATTCGCCGACTCCTGGGCACGCCACCATTTGGTCTTCCGCCAACTGGATGGCCAGGCCCAGCAAGTGGTATAAGACGCACTGGCCAGTGCTCTTGTGGCCACCCACATGCCTCGGCCGATTTCTCGAAGAGATCGAGGAAAGCCTCTGGATCGTCCTGTGGTCCCATTTTGTTCAGGGGCAGATGAGAGGGGCCGACGGTGGTCCTCGATGTCGGCCCTCCTGCCCGACCCTCCTGGTCCATCCAGCTCCGGAACAGTTCCCGGTCCTCTTGTTGCGCCTGCATCAGAGCGTGGAAACGACGCTCCTGGTCGTCCCACATTTCCAGCAACGCCTGATGCTGCTCTTGGTGGAGGCCGGTGAGCGATTGGATCACTTCCGCAAACGGCGAACTTGGCGGTGACTGCATGATGGCAGCGGCCGGGCTTCTTCCTTCCTGGGTTTCGGCACCAGTGTAACGAGGTTCTTAGTGAGGAAGGAAGAAGTCGGAGTCAGCGTGACTGAGGCTCGTGGCAATTTATTATGGTTCCCTTAGGAACAGCAAAAACAGGCAGGTGCTCAGGCGCTTCAAAATAAACAAAACTTATATAGCACTTCTTCGGTTCTCTAGACACAGACCACAGTCTTTCCCCCACGAGTCCTCAGTTTGTCTCTTCTCTCTCTCTCTGTTTCCCCTAAGGCTTTTTACGGTCTCTTCAGGCCAATCACTGAAATGAGAAGCAGGTGAATGTCATTTTGACCTACTTACTCACCGCTTGTCTCTGACCGCTCTCTCCCGCTGCAGACTCTGCTAAACCACGCCCCCTCGCCACACAGTACATTATTTCTAAATGTGTGACTTAATTCGTTAAACTTTTTCTCATATTGTGCACTTTTTTGTACAATTGCAGCTTTTCAATTGCGACTTTTCTTCTCAATTGTGAAATAAATTAAAAGATAAAGGAAGGATTTTTTTGAGAATACTGTATGTTTTCAGTTTTGTCTTAAAGGGGTCATATTATGCAATTTCATGTTTTCCTTTGTCTTTGGAGTGTTAAAAGCAGTTTGTGCATACAGAAGATCCATAAAGTCACAAAGATCAAAGTCTCAAACCCAAAGAGATATTCTTTATAAAATTGAATGCTCAGCCACTACTTTGTTTGGCCTTCCAAAAGAGGACACAACTTGAAATCAGTGGTTAAGTTTTATTTATAACACTGTTCTAGGACAGTACAACCCAAATATTCGAGTGTGTGCAGCGCATTTTACAGAGGAAAGTTTCCTGAACCTGGTAAGGGGTGAAACATTTCTGTCACACTCTTGAGGAATTCGGCCAATCACAATGCACGAGATAGCTGGCCAATCAGAGCACACCGCGCTTTTTTTTTACCTTAAACGGTGTAAACACATTGCATTACACCAAACACACAAAATAATGTTTTTTTAGCAACGTCATGTGACCCCTTTAACTAAATTTAAGCAGACATGTTCCTTTTTCACAGTGTTCTTAAATCTGTGCTTAAAAATAAAGTAAAATAAAGAAAATAATTTTAATCAGCTAAGAAAAATAAAATTTTCATGATATATTTGCTGATAATAATCTTATGTAATTCTCAAAAAAGTAAATATATCTTGTTTTAAAGATGTTTAAAGCAGGGATGTGCAAGACTAATTGATTAAACTTTCTGCTAGTCGACATTGGAAATAGTAGTTGTTTACATTATTATTATTATTATTTTGCACATTTGTTTTTCATTATATTTTTACAAAGGTTATATTCAAATTACTGTCATGTTAATGTTACATTTAAAAAATAAATAATTTTAATAAGCATACATCTGGAGTGGAAAACAAAATAATTTCATTTTGCCTCAGATTTTCATTTTCTCTGTGTCACTCGCAGCAGACTCAGAGAAATGTCCACTTGCAAGATGAGCACAAAACTATGAATCCACAACATTTTTCAGTTTTTGTCTATGTCAGGCTTGCCTAAGCTTATTATATTAGCGGTTGAGAGGAACAATACTGGTATGAAATTTTATAACGGTTTAAAGGGGAATCATTATAAATGAAACTTACTTGACAATAACAGCTACTTTTTATAAACGAGAATCAAACGTTAATGAAATTAGTAATGGCGTGCATCCCTTGTAAATTTTTTTTCTGAGAAATAAGACAAAAATGTCTTATGATTCTGGCCTTGGCTATACATAGTAAGCTCATAAGTCCACTTCTCTTCACTCACTCTATTCTCTCTTTCCCCCTCTCTCCCTCATTTCATGCCCCTTTTAAATTTATTTACCTTTTTAATGCTATTCTTTCAGAGAGCCACTTGTTCTGTACTGGCTCCTCAGAGGGTGGCATTTAATGGCTTATATTCAGAGTATGCCTCTTAGACCTGCCACTGACGCCTGCGTTTTAATGAACAAGACTCTGTTACTTACTGCCTGACGACTGATAAGCGCCACTGAGGTGAAAAAGGCAGAGGAGAGATGGGGATTTCATAGTACAATCCAAGGAACAGTATTGTAAAAAGTATGAACAGGTTAATGAAGTAGAATAGTGAGCAGAAAGAACATGGTTAGAGGAAGTTATTTAGAACACGGTGAAAAGACCAACTACCTCCGTGCACAGCGAAACCCCCGTATGTACTATAGAGACAAAAGGAAAAAGGAACATCTACTAGAAAAGAAACAGAAGAAAGAAAAAGCAGTTAAAAGAAACAGTCTTGGTTCTGCCCTCTTAGTGGGAGAACTCCAGCATGCCATGATTCTTCCTCTTACCTTCAGCTAACCAACCAGCATGGTAATCTTTCTATTTCGGCCCAGACGGTATTGTAGGTAAATGGCTAGCAGGAGGATGTGGGGGTTTTTGTTTTGTAATGTGACTCACAATGTGTCTTCGGATTGTCCCGTCACGTACAAAGTGACATGTTGTCAAATGACTCATCAGCCAAATTGAAATCATCCCATCTGATTTTGTTTCTGATTATTTGAAGCAAACCTTCTTGACCTTTTTTTCTGCTCAGAACAGATAAAGCAGATAAAGTCTTATATTGTCAAGAAGCAATACTGAAATTTAGGTAGTTAGCAATCACAGATGAAAAATATAATCTTTGACAAGCAGGAGCAGCAAACCACTTTAGCATTACTTTTTGATTATATACTACTTTATATATGTATTTTTAATATATACATACATATATATATATATATATATATACTTAAAATCAGTGTTTACTGATTACATCATTGTAATTACATGCAAGAGTAAAAAAAAAAAAAAATCTATTCATGTGCTCTATAGAGAAATAGATTTTTAACAGTTCAACGGAAACTTTTGAAAACTAACCCACTATGGGTTCATAAGTTTTAAATTGATGTAAATTGCCTGTCTCAGCCATCAATCATTGTGTTTTCAAATTATTTTTTAAATGTATTTAATGGCCAGATTCCATTTAAAGAACTACCAAGAATCTGTAAGAGAAAGATCCACCGATCAAATAATTGTTGTAAATGAACCATGATGAAGCAGGTCAGCAGTCACTCTCTCATCCAATTAAGCATTTGTCTTTCTGCAATTCTCATATAGCTTCTTACATATTTGTATATATGTAAATACTTTGTAATAAATGTAAAATCTATTCTTGTGCACTTACTGTGTAACCAGTCTCTATAAATCAATAGTTTTGGTGTATTGTCTTTTTTTTCTGTCATTTCCCATGATTGATGGGACTATAGTTCCCTCATAAGAGATGTCCAAGTGCATACATACATTTTTTTATTGATTTTTCAGGTGTTTCATGGTTTTAAACTCTTGATTGAAGAATTTCCTGAAATTCATATTTAGAAAAATAATTGGAAAATTACTTTCTGTACAGAAGTTGCTGAAAAATAAGCACACTGTTGCGAAGTGTCCTTTTTTGCACTTTTGAGATTGTGCACTGAATTCTTGGTTCTTGCATCCATTTAACCATCTAAAGCTGTCTTTACACTGTGAAGTTATGTGTTTTGTTTGTGCATAACAAGTGTTATCCGTTCAATCTGTTATCTAACTTTTATGTGGTATTTCATTTTTGTGAACCAAAGCCTGAAACCTAAGCATTCCAGAGCAAAGTGACTGCACTGGCGTTTCCTTTGGGAAATGCAAATCTACTTCAGACCTGGGAAGCCAGTCAAATTGGAGCGTGTGAAAATTGCTTGTCCAATAAACGCCATTCAGATTCTGACTTTATCTGCCCTGTTAAAAGTCTGTAAATCTATTGTGCCTTTGGAAGTTAAACTGAACTTCTTTTGACTTGAACTGACACAAATGATCATGGTTTCTGCCTCTCTCAGCCAAATAAAAATTAAACCAACCAAAGAACTTGGCAAGCAACTTTAATGTAAGATGACAAGCCAAGTGCTCAAAACAAACCCTTTAATTGTTGGCTCTTTTCAGGCTTACGGTCTCTTACACATGTTCTTTTACCTTATTAACAATCTGCGTCTGTCCGAACAATCAAGCTACTGGCCTCATTTCCCCAAGGTTTAAACCTCAATTCAAACAGCTCCTTCAGTGCAAATGGTGCAATACAAAGGGCTTCACACATCAAGCATTGCAAACAGAAAATAAATCAACAGCAAGTAATGGATGAATGGATGGATGGAGAATTAAGTATCAATAAACTGACAAGTATTGTAATAGATATAAAATAAATACACATACACAATACATAAGTGTTCAATTTCTAAGATGAGTGTTAACAGTTTCTAAGATGAGTGATGAAGACACTGAAGAGTCTTTTACAGATATAGACAGACTGAGATAGCTGCAGGTCTGTTCAATAGGTATTATGCAAACTTAAACCTTCATCCCTGTTAAATCTACATTTGTATCCTTGAAAAGTAACAGGTAAGTAAAAACCATAAGTACTGAGAATGTGTCTCATAAGCATATTGGATATGCATTTATGTGTAAGCACATTGAGGGCACACCATAAACATTTCAAATCAAGTCTAAAATTTATGGGAAGCCAAATAAGCGATTTCATGTATAAAACCGATGTAATGTATGCTGTGCTGCTGTTCTTAGTCAGCACTTATGGATAATTTGCAGTCTAGTCAGGCTATTCATGAGAAGAACAGACAGGAGAGTATTGCGGTACTGCACTGTGTTAATGCTAGCATTTGTAATGCCACGTGATAGCTTTGTGTAAGGAACAGACTGATATTTAAGTCGTTTTTCATTGAAAACCTTGACTTCTGCCCTTGTCGCCATAACTCATTCATGTTTGCACTCCTTGCATCGCTCTATGCACAAAAATCAATTAAGTTTGTGTGCTGTTTCTTCTCCTCTTTCTAATGTCGTGTGGTACACTTATGCCTCTATGCAATTGTATTATGTTGTATTATGATTTTAATTGGCAGTACTTTTATTTAGATATTGAATTTAAAAGAGAAATTAAGGACCTTATCTGATCCACGCAATAAAAGCCATATGCAGAAATGTGTAGATGAGAAAATGATGACAGATTTTTTTTTTCCTGTTTAAGCCATGTATCAATCTGTTGGTTTCTGTTTGAGAGAGAAGTGTTGATACTTAGTTTTCTTAGATCATGTGTGTATCAGCATACACAGGATTCAAAACAATAAGGCTTTTAATGGAAGTAGATAATGGTTTATAATGGTTATTTGTGTTCATAAAGGTTAGAACAAGTGATTCGTTATTAGTTACTGTATACACCTTACAGAAGCAAGGAAGCACAAAAAGCCCTTGACTTTTATTAAGCCTATACTAGTAGAAAAATTAATTGTCTATTCATCAAACATTAGAGGCAATCGGGAAGCTATTAAAGGTTGTTAGACATTTAACACTACTGCACCCCCGCCATTTTTTACATGCCTATTAATGTTAATTACCTCAATAGTCTGATTTTCCAGAATGTACTTCCTGCTTTGAAATTAAAAAATAAAATGTTATACATGCTAGCTATGGCAATGGCATAATGTAAGCTTCTTTATTAAAGTTATCTGCTGGGTTGTTAAAGAAAAGAAGAACAGTTATGGCTGCTTGTGCAATTGAAATGGGGCGTTAGCAGGACATACATCTGGCATCACCCTGTTTTATGTCTCTCAAATTGAATCACGTGTATCCGAAACATATTATCTCACAAAGGAAAGTATTGAATATGTCAACATGTTGTGCCCCATGGGTTGCCGAATACAAGTGGGCAGAGCAAATACAGTGACTAAAGCTAAACTGGAACACAGCCATTTTTGAACAGCTCAAAATCCTGCCTCACATTTAAAGCTACAGATTTCTGTCCCTCAAGCATCTAATTTGGCAAAACATTAGATAAAACTGTTTAGTGTAGAAAATATGCACTTTGATTTGCACTTTAAATTTCTGGAACAGCCTCTGTCAGCCATGCATAATCCGTAAATGCTGTCAGCAGTAGGTTATTGTTTTAAGCAGCATTGCTTCATATTTTGTCTTAAATCTTGATTTTTCTCTTGATTTAAATACTTTTACGTATGTATTTTACATTTTTCACTTGTATTATGTTAAACAAATTGTTCGTACTGTAATTTTTATTCGGTCAGTCAGTTATCATTTTATTTTCTTCATTTATTTTAATAGTAACTAAATCACCAACTGCTTTTACATGCACTTTAAAAGTTTAAGTCAGCCTATGTTCACACTTTAGTCCAACTAAAATTGTACCTGTCTGTTTTTTTGCAATGTTGGACATGCGCTTTAGCGAGGGCGTTTTAATGTGTGACATATTTAATCAATAATATGTTTGGCTGCACCATAATTTATTTTTTCCCTTGGTTGTATTTACCAACTCTGACAGTTTTTAAAAATCATATTATGTTTAACAGTTTCTTGCTGTTAATTAACAGTTGCTACTCTGATGCCACATAATTAGTGTTTTTACAATCATGCTATGGTCTAAGAAACTGAAAAAAGCATTAAGACATTAAGAAAGACATTAAGACACATACATTGGGTATAGAAAAGAATCACCCTCCTTTAAAATAATCACATTCTGTTGCTTTGCAGCCTGAAATGAAGACAGACACAGTTTTAGTTTAATCCAGCTGCGTTTACTCTGTGCAACTTATAACATCCAAGTGAAAGATAACCAACACATCAGAAAAATAAAATAAAATAAAAAAACAGAATCACTGAGTTGGAAAAAGGATCACCCCCCTCCTAAAAATGACTTGTAAACTCAATCAGGTGTAGCTAATCACCTTCTCAAAGGCACACAAAGCCATTTGACATTCCACTGTGATCAGCTGTGATCATTTTGATCAGCTAAGCATGAAAAGAGCTTTCCTGGAGCATTTCAGTCCTTGGTAGTGCAACTGAAGCAAACAATCAACAATGGGCACCCATCAAAAGATCTCTGGGATAAAGTTGTGGACAGGCACAAGTCAGGAGATACAAAAAAAATCTCAAAGGCTTTATCAATGCGTAGTAGCACAGAGAAGTCTATTATTAAGAAGTGGGAGGTATTTGGTACAACACAGACCCTCCCTGGATCAGGACGTCTCTCCAAACTGGATGAAAGAGCAGGAGGAAACTGGATAGAGAGGTGACTAATGCCGAGTTCACGCTGCATGATTTTCAAACTCGTCGGATCGCCGTTGTTTTCACACTGCGTGACTATCTGGGGAGCCAGGAGGAAACTGGTCAGAGAGGCGACCAAGAGGCCTACAGCAACTCTGAAGCAGTTGCAGGAATTTATGACAAAGAGTGTTCATTGTGTGCATGTGACAACAATATCACAAATTCTCCACAAATGTGGCTTGTATGGGAGGGCTGCAAGAAAAAAGCCACTCCTCAAGAAAGGCCACATGCCGCCACGACTGAGCTTTGCCAAAACGCACCTTGAAGATTCTGAGGCAGATGAGACTAAAATTGAATTATTTGGCCTCAACACCAAACGATATGTCAGGTGGAAATCCAATACAACTCACCATCCAAATAACACCATTCCTCCAGTAAAGCATGGAGGTGGTAATATCCTGTTATGGGGGTGTTTCTCTGCAGCAGGGACTGGAGCACTTGTCAGGATAGAAGGAAAATGGATGGGGCAAAATACCATCAAATTCTTGAGGAAAATCTGCTGCCCTCTGCCAGAAATTCGTCAATGGGAAGAAGGTTTATCTTCCAACATGACAATGACCCAAAGCACACAGCAAAATTGACCAGAAGGAGAAAAAGGTGAATGTCCTTGCATGGCATAGTCAGAGCCCAGACTTAAACCCCATTGAAAATCTGTGGAATGACTTGAAGACTCCAGTACACAAACGCTCACCATCAAATTTAACTGAACTTGAGCAGTTTGTGCAAAGTTAGTAGAGACGTATCCCAACAGACTAAATGCTGTAATTGGGGCAGTCGTGGCCTAATGGTTGGAGAGTCGGACTTGTAACCCAAAGGTTGCGAGTTCGAGTCTCAGGGCCGGCAGGAATTGTCGGTGGGGGGAGTGAATAACCAGCGCTCTCTTCCACCCTCAATACC